>NC_022016.1:10365868-10400787 GCF_000317375.1 Microtus ochrogaster
TCCCCCTCCCAACAGGCAAAGACTACAAGAGGTTTCTATATACATAAGGTAATCTGTTGGTTCTGTGAAGATAAGTACTCAACTGTTTTTTTTTAATGTTGTAAATAAATACTTTGTATACAAGATTTTTAAAGTTTAGATATAGATTGCTGATTCCACATGCAAAGAGTTTGGAAGTCACTATTATTAATAATTTTAAGTTAAAAGTCAATAACTGTCAACTATATGTCTCAAAGAAATCAATTCAAAGAGCTAAGTATTTCCGGCTAAATTAGACAAATGGAAACAAAACAACCAATAGAGAAATTTCTTTGAGAACCAGAGCCAGAAAGGAAAGCATGAGCAAAGCTATAAGCTGAATGTTGGTAAGTCTCAGAGTTAAAAAAAAATCCAGTGGGGAATGATTTGGTCAAGCTCACTCTGCTTTTGATATTTTTACTCTAGGAACTCAACCAGGTTCTCAGAGCAAATATGGGAGAATTTCTTACATGATTCTGTTTCTGGCATGGAGCAGACGTCACTGCCACATTCTCCATTTTTCCGTCTATGTGGTGATTTGAATAAAAATGATTTACAGAAATGAGCACTTTTAGGAGGTGTGGCCTCATTGGAGTAAATGTAGCCTTGTTGGAGGAAGTGTGTCACTGGGGATGGGCTTTGATGTTTCAGATGCTCAATCCATGTGCAGTGTCACTCTTTTTGTTGCCTATAGATCCAGATTTACAATTCTTAGCTTCTCCCCAGCACCATGTCAGCTTGTGTGCCACCATGCTTCTGCCCATGGTAATAATAGACTAAATCTCTGAACTGAAAGCCAGCCGCAATTAAATACTTTTCTTTGTAAGAGTTTCCATGGTCATTGGGTCTCTTCATAGCAATACAAACCTGAAGTAAGACTCCCTCTCTCTCCCTTTTCCTCCTCCTTCTTTCTTGTTTATTTTTATATTCTATTCTATATTTATAGAAACAACAACTCAATCATTTTTATGACTGAAAAATTCCACTATGTACATTACTACATTTTATTTAGCCATTCTTCTAACGACAGATACTCAAGTTGGGTCCAAAACTGTTCTTAACTGTAGTATGAAGGGAGCGGGCTGTGTCCTGCCACCCAGCTAGCTTAACCCCTGAAATAATTACACAGGAACTGTATTCATTTAAATCACTGCTGGCCATTAGCTCTAGCCTCCTATTGGCTAACTCTCACATCTTGATTAACCCATTTCTATTAAATCTGTGTATCACCACGTGACTGTGGCTTACCAGCAAGATTCTAACTTATGTATGTCTCAGTCCGGAGATCCATGGTGTCTGCCACACTGCCCTTCTTCCCAGCATTTTGTTCTGTCTACTCCACCCATCTAAGGGCTTCCCTATCAAAAGGCCAAGGCAACTTTTTTATTCAACCAATGAAATCGACACAAATACAGAAGGACCTCCTACACCACTTAACAATGTATAAAAATTACTTAGATGATTCTAACCGTATAGGGTTTTATTAAAGCTTAGTGACTAGGAGCAAGAAAAACATCCATCTATAGTCTACAATTAATAATATTATCTTACAGTTCTCTTGGGGGAGTACTGAATAGTTGTCCAATTCCAAGTCCATAAGCATAAGCTCATAGAATACTGAAGCCTAATTCATAGATCTACAGATGATTTCTTCTTCTCTAATTCCTAACTTTCAACAGTCATATAAAAGCATTAATTTTATAAAGTACATTATATCTATCAAGAATAATTTCAAGGCATACCTAATGATAAAAAACTTGTTGAAGAAATAAAAGCAGACCTCAAAAAATCTGACTTTACTTTTTTTCTCATTAATCTAGTTGATAACTTTATATAAGTACATAATGCATTCTGGGCACATTCATCCTTCAACCAACTCTTTCCACCTAAGACTGCCTCACTCATGTGTAGACTTTTGGTCAGGTCCAGAATACCAACCATGAACTCCTTCCTGCTGAAGAAACCTAAGCTCCAAACAGAAATTGTTTGTTTGCCCCAATAACATTTGTGTGGTTATTATACAAATAAACACCACTTATATAACAAGTTGATACTAGAGCATGTAAGGTCCAAAGTTGTGGAACAATGTTGCTGATTTTCTCCTCTAGATGCCTACATAAAAAACTTTTAGAACTATAAAAGCTAGCTAGCACAGAAAATAATACCAAGGTTATTTGTTTAAAGAATCATGTTATTTTATATTTATCCAATATTATACATAATGCATATAAGTGTTTGTGCATACATACATATGAGTGCATTTGAGTACAAATATCTTAAAGTAAGTTAAGCCACTTGGGTTGACAATATTCCCAACAAAACCCATAGTCTAACACAAACACAAGTACCAGTTACAAGAAACCCTCCTTTGGATGGTTGGTCAGAATAGTTGGAGTGACTCCCAAAACAATGCAGATTACCAATACTTCCCTTTGCTGTATCTCAGTGTGTGAAGGTGGGACTCTATTGCTGAAGACATTGTATTCAGGGCACAGAGCCAGGATGATTCAAGCTGGATCTGACCCAAAAAAAATCTCTTTCCTATACTCTAGCTTTCTGGTTTTAGAAAGCTATGTAAGCTGATAATTAAACAGCCCTATTCAGCTTCAGTGTCTGTGCCACATCAATTACCAGCATGGCAAGATATTTACAACGGTTCAGTAAATGCCACTCATACTTCAGTGGAAACCAACAGTATTTAATTGGACTTGAAATCCATCATACAGAAGGGATCCCATGTCTGGTACACTTTTCAGAGACTAGTAGGGCAATGGAAGTTAGAAAAAAAATGTCTAGCAATTTAATAGACTAGCATAATTTCTTATTAATTCTAAATTTTATTCTTGTACCCATAGATAAGTGTAGCTACTTATACTCATCAGTGAAGTCTATCATTGCATCCAATTGAGACCATCACAGAAGACAACTGAACAAAATGATATCAATAGATTATTTGAAGACCAGTTCCAGCAGATGCATCTACATCACAATTCCTGCAACTATGGCTCAGGGAACATTGCAGAAGAAGGGGTGGAAGAATTATAAAAGTCAGGGAGTTTTCAAAGCAGGGAGTTTGCTTTGAAATAGTCTTTCTGGGAAATGTCTGTATAAACAATGCCAGAAAGATGGCAATATCAATGGACACATTGACATGGATAAGAAAAATGTTTTTTAGTGTCCCACCACTAGGCAAAGAACTATAAATAACTAATGACTCTGAGAGAAGAATTATTAGCCACTCCCAAAGATAAGCCTATTATTGGTTGCTCGTTGCTGAGTGGTGAGTCCTAAAATATTGTGCAGAGAAACAACAAAAATGAACTCAGCAAGTTATATTAACATACATTTGTTCATGCAAATATATATGTATATGTAATAATAATCAAAGAAAAAGAAGCTATCAATTCAAGATATGAAAGGGAAAAGGGGTTTAAGGGAGGGTATCTAGGAGGGCCTGGACAGAGGAAAGGTAAAAGAAAAAATGATATAATTCCATTTTAATTAAAGACATATTTTTGGTTGTGAACCTAGCCCTTAACAGCTAAGCAATCTCTCCAACCCATAGCCAGATGCTTTTTGTCCAGCACTTGGGAGACAGATACAGGGGGATCTCTGTGAGTTTGAGGCCAGTCTCATCTACAGGGTGAGTTCCAGGATTGGCTAAATACATAGCTACTAAGAAACCCTGTCTTGAAAAACAATGTACTTTAAAAAAGAAAGAAAAAATAAAATAAAGACTTATTAACATGGTGTGGTATACTTATATTTGCAGTAGTCAACAGAAGGCTAAGAGATCCTGGTGTCAAGATAAGTTTCAGTTATATAAGGAGAATACGGCCTAGTTTAAGATGCATAAGGTGTACTTGTATGTGATTTAATAACAAAAATATGCATGGCTCCCTCAATAAAAGTATTTGTGATGTGACATGAACATGAAGATCAGAGTCTGGATTCTCTGTGCCCATGTTAAAGCCAGATGTGATCACTTCCATCTCTAATATATGAAACATGGATTCAAAATCGAGATCTAGTTAGAAATCTGTCTCAAACCAGAGTCCAAGAGTTATAGAGCAGGATACTCAACGACTCCCTCTGGACTCCATGCCTGTACATAGGTGTTGTTGTAAACCAGAAATATAAAACACAAACACTCATGCACATGTACACACATGTGCACAAAGTAAAGACAGCTGCAAAAATATAAGTTTTAGGATTCCTCCAAAAAAGAGAATGCTAACCAGCCATAAAGATCAGGATGCTTTGAGAAAATCTAGAAGAAGATAGATTTTAACATCTGTGTGATAAAAAGGGATATTATCAAGTGCAGGATCTCCAGCTATTCACCAGTGTTCTATATACGAACAAGTGTAATGTGAGGGTTGGCTTGTTGGGGTTTCTGTCCTGCCCAATTCCCAGAGCAATAAATTCCAAAGAAAATCACACACATGTCTACATAGGTAATAAACTGATTGGCCCATTAGCTCAGGCTTTGTATTAGCTCTTACAAGGTATATTAACCCATTATCTTTATCTATTTTCTCCACATGGCTCAGTGCCTTTTTCAGCAGAGCAGATCATATCCTGCTTCTTCTATGATCTGGGCAGGACTTTAGAAAGAGCTTCCTTCTTCCCATAATACTCCTGTTCTTATTGCCCCACCTCTACTTCCTGTTAAGTTTGCCTGCCTATCAGCCAATCAGCATTTATTTAAAATATAATTTAAAGAATATAGATGATTGTCACACAACACTTCCCCCTATTTTTTAAACAAAGGAAAATATGTAGTCCATTTTGGGGGAATGTGGGTATAGTATTCCAGGCTACTTCCAGCTGGTTGGGGGTACTGATAATCTTGTGGGAACCTAAAAAAAAATTAGAGTTATGATCAAGTCCTGACTGGAGTGTCCTGTGAGTCTTGATCATCTCAGGAAGCAATCTTGAATCGGTTCTGGATGTAGAACTCTGACATCTGGGCCATCCGTTCCAACCAAAGATTTCTCAGGTGGTCTTCCTTGATCAAACCTGATTTTTCTTTACTCAGAATGAATCCACAGTCTCTCATTTCCTGTGGAAACAAAAGCAAATTTTCTTCTCTAAAGTAACATACATTTTGACTTCAATTTTGAAGTCAAGGTATTTTCAAAATACCTAACATGAATTAATTCAGCAGCATTTATAAGCAAATATCTTTTAGCAGTTGTTGCTCCTTCTTCAGCATTCAAATAATTCAAAGAGAGCCTAATAACATACACTATCCAGATTATCTTACTTAGGTAATATTGTATCCTTCTGGAGTCTTTGATGGAGTTGAAGAATAGATAAATAACTATAGTTTTTTCTGTTATAATAAAAGAAAAAATAGATATAAATATTGTAACTGTAATTTTTGCTTATTAACTGTTTTTTATATGCAATTTTACTATGTTAAAGTTAAAGCCTTCCTTTCATTTTTAAACAGAAAAGGAGAAATGATGTAGGAGGTCCTTCTGTATTTGTGTTGTTTTCATTGGTTGAATAAAGAAACTGCCTTGGACTTTTGATAGGGAAGAGCTTAGGCAGGCATGGAAAAGAAAACTGAATTCTGGGAAGAAGAAGAAGAAGAAGAAGAAGAAGAAGAAGAAGAAGAAGAAGAAGAAGAAGAAGAAGAAGAAGAAGGCAGTGTGGCAGATGTCATGAAGCTCCTGCCTGAGACTGACACTGGTTAGAATCTTTCCTGGTAAGCCATGACCTCATGGTGCTACATAGACTATTAAAAATTGGTTAGATCAAGATGTGAAAGTTAGACAAGAAGAGGGTAGATATAATCGGGCAGGCAATAATTTCACTAATACAATTTCTGTGTGGTTATTTTGGGGGTTAAGCTAACTAAGCAGCAGGATGCAGCCCGCAGCTCCCCCTCATACTACAAGCAAGGACAGCCTGATCTGCTCAGACAAGAAATATATAAAACCAGGCAGTGAACACCAACCTGTACAAAGCTTTATTAGCAAACCAAATCAGGATTTTTCAAATTTAAGCATTAAAAACTCAAGCTTTACCATGGAAATTCTGATTTAGTACATGTGGTATGCAAACCTTTCCATAGTTGAGACATGATATTCTTATCTGCCACAAATATTAGAGCATTTCATATCATAATCCAAATGGTCACCTGGCCAGGAGACAAACTCTCAGAAAAGCTGGTTCACATGAAGAAATATTGATGCCATAGGAGAGATAACTGTCCCTTAGATGAGATAATATACTCTCCTTCCCAGAATCCCTCACTCAGTGTAACAGTTTAGAGAACCTGTCATCAGCGACACTAAGTTTGTCTGCTTTTCTGGGATCTGTAGTGATGTTGGTAGCAGGCCTGCTTTTCATCCCACCCAGCTCCCACATGGTTAGCTTTATACCCGAAATAACAACACACAAATTGTATTCATTTAAACACTGCCTAGCCCATTAGCTCTAGCCTCTTATTGGCTAACTCTCACATCTTGATTAACCCATTTCTATTAATGTGTGTAGCAGCACAAGGTGGTGGCTTACCAGGAAGATTCCAACCTATGTCCATCTTGAGCAGGAGCTTCATGGTGTGTGCCTGACTCTTGCTCTCTTTCTCCTACCATTCTGTTTGGTCTACTCAACTTATCTAAACTCTGCCCTATCAAAAGGCCAAGGCAGTTTCTTTATTAACCAATGAAACAACAGATAGATAGAAGACCCTCCTACATCAGGGATCTAATGTAAGAATTATTACTTGTTCTTTGCCTTATAGCTATTGGGGGGTGGATACTGATCAAAACCCTAGGCATGCTTGCCCTGACACTTTGGGCTGTCTCTCTCTTCTCTGAAGTTTCCTTTCACTCATATACCCTCTGAGCATACTAACTTTCTCGAACCCTTACTGAAAGATGGTGCAAGAATGGAGTCATATGAGCAAAATTCTGAGTAATTTTTAAGAAAACTCTAAAAAACGGATAGTTTTGTGACCTAAGTTTCTTCAAAACATAGAATTGGCCTGGATTGTTTTTGTGCTCCTCCAAGGAGGAATAGATAGGAATGGGCTTCCTGCAGATTATTCATTGAAACTGGCTGTTGTCACTTGTTTAGATGCCTCTATGGCAAAATATGTTTTTGCCATGTGAGACTTGTCCTTGGGATTGTACACTTTACTCATAGGATTCTTCTTAATCTTCAAAGTAGACATTTCCTGATGTTCTGAGGAACACTGGCTATTTCTCGAGACTTTAGCTGACTTTATTTATCAGCTCGATTCTCCCAGGTTGCACTGCCAATACATACCCCAACTCTAAAGAACATCATGGTTTTCTATCTTTTTCTTCTCAGTCTCCCCTTTACTGGCTTCTGTGGAGATGTGCAACTTGTCTGCACTGTACTGGCATTTCACTTGTATTTTAATAAATAAAACTTGCCTGAGGATTAGAAAAGTAAAAGAGCCATACTGGACAGCCTTATAAACCAAGCATCAATAACATATACCTTTAATTCCAGGAGCCACACCAGTTTGCCTTAGAACCAGGATGTGCTTGCCTTTCATCCCAGAACTAGAGAGGAATAGATAATGGGAGGAGACATCATTCAGTCTCATACTGATTTCCTGGAAGCAGGATTGCCATTTACTGAGGTTGAGGTAAGAGACAGTGGCTTAAAAGTGCTTTGCTTTTAAGGTTGAACCCCAATTTCTATCTCTGAGTTTTTATTAACTGTGCTTCACTCCACTATTATTTTTGTTTCAAACTCTAACAAAATGGTCCTTGAGTATTGTTCTGAGTTATATTTAGGTTTTTTAATTAAAGAGACTAAGAATCCACAAAGAAGAACCCACTTTCTCTGTAATAACCTCATATGTAGATTTCTCCGTGTCTAATATCTTCCTCTTTACCAAATAGCAAAGAGACAGAACTTAAGCTATTTCCACTCCTTTTCTAAACAGACTGTACACTGAGATTCTTAGTGGATGATTATGTTCATATAGAATGTCAAATAAACTGTGAAATGAGATGCAGGAGGTTTAGCAGTCCTTACAGGAATGTGGTGAAAACACTTCCATTGCATTTTCTTTATATCAAATAACTTTAAAGCAAAACTGATATAAATATTATAATACATATGTATAGATACAGAAAATGGTGTTTCTTGCTTCATCTTTGAGAAAAAATCTTTGCATAACTGAGATCACACAGCTCTCTCAGAGAACTACTCTGCAGTGGGGAAAATGCATCAGAGATGAACAGTAGAAATGCCTTGTGCAGTTGGCAGAAGTGGTAATCACATCAAGATTAATGTTTCCTTCTCTCCCTAACCTCCCTTCCATAGTTGTGATTTGTTCTGCCCAGCAAATTCCACCTGAGTACATTCAGAAGGAGTAATTTCATGAGAATCCTCAATATGGGTTAGCGTGTATCCACAAATAATGTTCAAGACATTTAATTAGGCGTTTTAAATCGAATTGTATCATTTAAATATTTTTAAGCTTGATGTTTGATTAAAGTTTCTGTTTCTGATTCTTTTTCGGGATCCTTAATAATGGTCCATTGAAATCCTTGTAGATAAAAATGCAAATTTTTTCTCACACATACAATTTTTAAAAACTATATTTATTTTAAAAGTATACAAAATTTTGGAGCTAGTGAGATTTGTTCAAAAGGGACTTATTTCCTTTTATTTTATTATTAAAATCTTGTGCAATGTTTTGTATTTAATCAAAGAATGATTGCTAAACAATTCAAACCAATAACACTATACAGCATGCACATGTTATTTAAGCTGTCATGACATTGCTTGATTTGCTGTCACTAAAAGTAAACAACAGCTGCAGAAAAGACAAAAGTGTTGCATATGAAATCAGAGCTGTGGCTGTCCTCAAGAGTTCTGACAATCAGAAGACCTTCCCCTGATTGGCTGTGCCTTCTTTTAGTTCATTGAATAGAAACCTCTCAGTAGCCCTGGACCTGGCACATGAGATGGTTACTGGCTAATAAATCCACTTTCTGGCAGTGGTCAGAGTCTTTGTGAAATAGTTAAAATCCAGTTATGCCCATCATACTTCGTACCTGTGCTGACCATTGAGTTAACTCTCAGCTCTCCTTGCAGTCCACAGAAAAGTTTGCCAGATAAAATTAAAGATCCTCAGTTAAATTGGAATTTCAGATAAAAACCAAATATTTTCCAAGAATGTCTTTCCAAATATTAAAAGGAAATATTTGAGTACATAGGTTTGCCTTTTTTTTTTTAAATATAAACTCCCTATCTACCTTGTTAAACCTGGAAATGTTACAGAAGTCCTGAATACTCAAGCCACCACATGTCCACACAAGGTGGTCTTTTTCTCTTCTCCTTACTTTGGCCAAATGTGTGACATGAAGCATCTTGAGGGAGAAGATACTGATTTTTGCCCACGGCTTGAAGGCAGGTGCTTCATTGTGGCGGAGCAGCAGGGCAGCAGGCAGGTCTGCTAGCACAGTGTGGAGAAGCAGCTTGTTTGCATCTCCTACAAGAAGTCAGCGTGAGTGACTTCTCCTCAGGGGCCACCCCTACCCAGCTGGGTCCTTTCCCTCTCAGTTAGTCCTTCTCAGAAATGGTTTCACACATACATTCTAAGAATGACTTGTTAATAGCATACAAATTTTTTTTAAAAAATGAAACTGCCAATCAAAATGAACCACCTAAGTCCAACCCTTGTTAACACGTCCAAATACAACACTAACATTTAATGTTCAACAATCTGCTTCTCAAAGGGAACATGAAAATTTCCTAAAGCAAAGTGCATTTAAATCAATCTCTAAGAGTCACAAAAATGATAAGAATTCAAAACTGTGAGCACAGTTAAAAAGAAAAGTCATAAGGACTTCCAATACACAATGTCAAAGTAAATATTCACATTTCTAAAAGGACAATTGGGCACAGAAGAAAAGAAAGGAGAAAAGCAAAGCCCCCACCCAGCAAGGCTAACACCAGATGCTTTAACTTTTCATTATCATCTGGAGTCCATGATGGCATGGACTGGGTTCCAATGGGCTTGGATAGCACCGGTCCTTCAGTTTTACTGCCTAGAGCAAAATGACCCTTTGTTTGGGACTAGTTCCGTTCAGTACCTACCTTTCTTTCCCCAACATCCCTCCTTTCTAGGATTTTTAATACCCTGGGATCTCTATAGAAGCTTCAGGTTTATCTTTACATCTTTAGTCACAGCCCTCTCATATTCCATGCAGTAATCTGACCACTGACACATTGCAGCTTTCTGGAATTCGGTTAAACCCTGCTTGGCTATTAAACTCTGTCTTCTTGTGTGTCCACAAACCAAGCACCATGTGGAATGTGCCAAGTTTTGCTGTTAGCTTGAGACATACTCTGACCCTCTTGGCCCATTGTTGGAGCAACCACTGAACTGCTGTTGACAAAAATGTCTCATCACAACTGTCATCAGGTTCACATAGCATTCCTCACTATATTTTTCAGTTTTTGAACTCACTTATACTATAAATCCGAGTAAGTGTCACAAGCAGTAATCGTGCTATAGCCTGAATATTAGCGTTTATTTGAAATTGTAACCATTAAATTGATGTCTTTTGAACTGATCACCAGTCCTCTCTTCAAGGCACAGGAAGAAGACAGCCAAATGATGTGCCAGAAATTAATACAAATGTCCTTTAGTTTATTTTCCAAAAGAATCCCTGTACCTGTCTAGGTCTCAAAAACTCCATCCTGTACACACTTCTACTAGAATTTTAGTCAGCTGAACTCCTGTGATAATGGACGATTAAGGGTTTTTTTATTTGTTTATTGATTGATTGATTGATTGATTTGGTTGGTTTTTTTTTCAATACAGAATTTCTCTGTAGCTTTGGATCCTGTCCTGGCTCTCTTAGACCAGGCTAGCCTCGAACTCACAGAAACCCACCTGTCTCTGCCTTTCCAGAGTTTTTCTAGCCCACAGATCTTTCTCATTTATCTCAGAAACTGTTTCCAAAGATGTATAAATCACATTGTCAATCAGATTTATCACCATAATGACTCCATGTCTTAGTGCCAATTTTCAATATGCCTTGGTTTCTTTTCTCCTTGCTGTAACCAAAGATGCAATAAGGAATAAGGCAGAACAGGTTCATTCGTG
Organism: Microtus ochrogaster; assembly: GCF_000317375.1. Lineage (NCBI taxonomy): Eukaryota > Metazoa > Chordata > Mammalia > Rodentia > Cricetidae > Microtus > Microtus ochrogaster. The sequence goes on from NC_022016.1 coordinate 10,377,006, forward strand.
CTGAAGGTTTGTAGGGATTTTGGTCATCATGGCTGGACAGGCAAAGCAAGGACTGGCTCTGTGGTGGTTAAGCTGCCATGTCAGCCTATCAAAAACCACACACAAAAGAAATAGCAGTGTTCAGCTGGCTTTATCTTTTATCCCACTTAATTCAATACAGGACTATAGTCCATAAAAAACACACATTCAAAGTTTGGTCTTTCCTGATCACTTCATCTTTCGGGGGTATGCATATTTTATTTAAGCCCTCAGAATTTTTTAATCTTTTAATTTTTTAATGAAGTTGACAATAAAAATTATCTGTTATACCAGACATTGAGAGAGCTTAGGAAATTGATATTTTAAACATATAATTTGGCAATTGACATTTGTTTTTGAAATTGTCCATTAGTTGAGAGTTTTTAAAGTATTTACTTCCCTGCCATGATGTATAATCCCTCTGTATTCTGTCAATATGTTTTATTACCATTGGTTAATAAAGAAGCTGCTTTGACCTATGGCAGGGTAGAATATAACAAGGCAGAAAAATCCAAGCAGAGATAGAGGAGGAAAGAAGGCAGAGTCAGGCATATGCCATGTAGCCACTGAAGGAAAAAGACACCAGAATCTTACTCGTAAGCCACAGCTTCATGGTGATGTACAGATTAGTAGAAATGGGTTAATTTAAGATGTAAAAGATAGTTACCTAGGAATACAACTAAGCTATTGACCAAACAGTGTTATAACCCGTATAGTTTCTGTGTTATTATTTGGGTCTGGGCAGCTGGGAATGAAAGTACAGTCTTTGCTTACATATGAGCTTTATATGTCTCACAGCTTCCTAGTTAAGCAAAATTCACATTCTACTATAAAGAGAAGTAGATATATTGGCCACATAATATAGTGGGCAGTACTAATTATGTGTAATTACAAACCCATTTCTAAGGCACCAGCTATAATCAGAGGTGAGTCTACACTGCTATTAAGAAACTTTGTGGTCAGGTGGTGATGGTATGTAACTTTGATCCCAGGAGGCAGAGGTAGAGGCAGAGGCCAGTAGATCTCTATGAATTTGAGACAAGCCTGGTCTACAGAGTAAGTTCCAGGGCAGTCTCCAAAGCTACACAGAGAAACCCTGTCACAAAAAAATTGAAAAAAAGAAAAGGAAAAAAGAAAGACAAAAGACACTTTGTGTTATAGATTACACAAATGCTCATATCATGACAGGTTTTTAAATTTGAAATAGTACTGAGGTGTCAATAGAAAACAAAGACATAGAATAAAATCATGTACCAATTCTTAATGAACTCTTGACTTTTGGAATTTATTGTCTTCTTTGTCTTTATTTGTTTTTGTGTGTGTCAACTCCCTCAAGACAGGGCCAGGTGTACATCACTTACTGCACAGCAAGAGTCCAGACTACCTAAAGTGTCAGAGGCACTAACAAAACATGTATCTAGAAGGCAAAGAAGATGGAAAGACATCTAAAGGTGTCACCACAAATGTAACGATTATGCTTTCCTTCCTTAACAACTGTTTTTCCAGTTTTTTCCAACCATATTTTATATCTGTGAGTTTGTGTCTAATGAAATATAGAGCACAGCTTTGCTCAGAGGCATGGCTCTGCTAAATGAAACTGTTTTGACAGGATCAGACCACTGGAGTTTAGTACTTCACATTCTGGATGGCTGGAAATGAAAATGTGCCAAACCTCCTTGGGTAATCAATGAACCACACTCTCTACCCTTTCCTCCACACTCCAGGCAATCACCCATCTGGTTTGCTGGTCTCAGAGGAAATAGCAGAATGAAGTTGCTCAACTAAAAGTGAATTATGTGTCTCTAACATCAGAAGCATCCTACTACAGCTGCCTCTCAAGTCTACTTTTATCTGTAGCCATCCATCTGTACAGACATTAGAATATTCCCAAATAACAGCAGAATATTCAGAGATGGTATCAGAAGCGCTGTGGCAGAAGATCTGGATTTTATGTCTTGTTCTGTTCTACCTTTTTGTGATATGTGGCCAGATCTTCACACCACTGAGTTTCTGATTCTCAGTTGCACACTGAGATTCATGCTAAGTAACCTTTAGAGAACCCTTCCGGTTCCAACATTCTGAACATGTAAACTGCCAAGACATCTGTCTTGTACAAGTTGGCAGATGCACACTAGACAGACTGTGTCTATCCAGTGCCCATAGAACCCAGCCTCTATAATGAGAGACGTGTTTTGGATCTGTCTTCACTCCTAAAGAAAGATGTGATCCACTGTGCTTGATTTCCTTACTTCTGTGAAATAAGGAAGTTGTGAAAACTTTGTCTGAGTTGTTTTCTAGCTCAGGAGACTTGTGACTCCTGGGCTGACAAATATAGAGACTGATATTGCTTTCATGTTCACGTTAGTCACAGTACTGACAAAATGTTCTAGTGCTGCTTGACACAAGCTAGAGTCATCTGGAAACAAAGAGCCTCAACTGAGACAAATGTCTCGATTGGATTGCTTTTAGGCAAGTTTCTAGGACAATTTATTTTTTCCTTTAATTACATATTACATTAAAATTACATTACTTTTCCTCTTTTCTTTTTTCTCTCAGCCTCTCCCAAATGCTCTCCCTCCAACTCCTGCTTTATCTCCTTTGTAAATATGTATAGGTATGCCAAAGTGTGTAGATACGACCTGCTGAGTCCATTTTTTTTTGTTATTTGTGTGTTATGGTTTCAGTACTGACCAGTTTGTATTGAATAACCAATTAGGAAGCTTGTTCTTGGAAGATGGTAAATCTATCAGCAGTCATCAGTTACCTGTACTCTCTGGTCCAGGAATGTGACCTTGTGAGATTTTACTTCTGCATTAGTATATCTATTGCTATTGCCATTGTGCAGATTGTATTTGTACGCTCATTTCTATTAGTGAATGTTTCATAGTAGACTTCATGGTATTCTGGCTCTTACACTCTCTCCACTCCTCCTGAGATGTTCCTTGAGAGTACATGTAGGAGTTGTGATGTGCATGTATCCACTGTGACTGGATTCTCCATGATCTTTTGATCTCTACATGGCATTAGTTGTGGTTTTCTGTGATGGCATCCATTTGCTGTAAAGAGAAGCTTCTTTGATGATAACTGGTAGACATTTTTATCTTTGTATATAAGAATAAGATTTAAAATGTAGCTAGGAATTATGTTGGTCTGGCAAAGGGAAGGAAGTCGATTCTCTTCTAAGATTCATCCTCTCAATGACTCTGGAAAGTTGACCAGGTTTCTAGTAAAGTCATGGCTTTCTTCCTGTTGTATGGGCCTTATGTCCAATCAGACAGCTGTTGGTTAGCACCAACATGTGTCTGCCACTTACAGAACCTTTAGAGATATCTGGCTATGCTGATCATTTTTGTGGCTCATAGACTTCATAGCTATGTAGGACTATTGGCTCTTTCTCTCCCTTGGCAGTTTCCACGACACTTTCTGGTACCGTGGAAGCTTGACTGTAGGAAGGAAGAAGACTTTCAAGCTAGATGCAGTTTTAGTAATGAGTCCTGTGTTCTAAAAGCAATCGGGACTTACCTCCTATCTCAGAAAGGAAACCAAAGGCAATTGTAATAGTCTCTATTGTTTGGGCAGTTACTTGGACTACCCTGAACAAGCATTCTAAGGAAGAGTCCTCATGTCTCGTACTAGAATTTTCATTAGTCTAAATAATTTATGGTGACATAACTTTCTTTAAGATGTGTGTGTGTTGTGCATGAGTTCATGTAAGCATAAAATTATAAAATTACTTGAGGATTTATCAAACAAACTTAGTGATGTTTCTTGACTGATGATTCATTTGGGAGAGTCCAGGGGACAGTGTAATCCTTAGGTAGGTGGTGTTTGGTGCTAGAACAAGACAGGCAAAGAAAACCATGAGGAGAGAGGCAGTAGGAAGCACTCTTCCATAGTTTCTGCAAGAGTTTCTGCCTCTAGGTTCCTGTCCTGCTTGAGTTCCTGCCTTGACCTCCTACAGTGATGCACTGTGATCTAGATATGTAAACAAAATGAAACTTTTGATCTCCAACTTGGTTTTGGTCATGGTGTATATCACACTATTTGAAAGCAAACTGTGACAGACAGGATGCTCATCAGCTCAGAGTCATGTGAAACTTTGTATGACATGACGCTTTATCATCTTCCCATTAAGATAGGGCTAATTTTAATTTCCCTGAGAGAAATGGTATCATATGAAAAAAATACAATTCCAGCAATCTGTGTCATTAACAAGATCTCCAGGTATACAAGATACAAAAGAAGCTAATATACCTTCTTGGAACTGTAGTCTGGATGCTATTCTGTCTAATCTATTAAGAAGGAAGAAGGAAAAGGCAAAGAAAGGACCTTAGTTATTTCCTCTGCTTATACATAAATGTTCAAAATGAACTTTGGCCTGTTTGTTATTTTATAATCTATGTAGAAACCAATAATGAAAACATAACTATAAAATAATTACTCTCAAACCAAATTGTTCAAACTGTTTGAAAATACAGATCCTTGGGTCTTACTCACTGTGTTCTAAATCAGTGCCTCTGGGAAGAGCAAGTACAGGCCCAGGTCTCTGGGCATTTATATTATCCCTAAGGTGCTTCTGCTGACTGGCCAGGTTTGTAAGCAAAAGCTCCCCAGCTATGTCTGGCTTTTGCTTCGGGCTTCCCTTGGAGCCCAGTGGAAGTTGTATTTCTCTTACTCAGAAACATCTGCTATAATCACGGGGAAGAGCAGTCTTGTTTGTCAATGGGGAAAGAAAAGCTGTTTACCAAGTTTTCAAGCCAAGGGAGAACATAATTACTGTCAAAGCAGATATGATTTCACCTCACTCTGTGCCCTAGGAACTCACAGGAATGATGAGAGGACTTTTAATTAATGTTTGAAAAGCACCATGATCCATGGATTAGAGCATTGGAGAGAGGCACAGTGTGCTTTATTGTTGCATTAATAGCAATTGTATTAACAGAAATAATGAAGTTTTCTAAAGTGATCCTTTATTAGAAAAAAAAATCTATGAGAAAGGAATTTTTGAAGACTGAAAGAAAAGGGACAAAAAGATAAAAGGGAAATAAAAGATGCATTTTCCCCTATTCAAATTCTCCCATTAGACCTGGATAATATATTGGCAGTGCTCAAAAGAACTCAGGTAAGGGATGTACTCCCAGTGTCCTAGGGAAGTTAAAACAATGTGGGTAAGGGGTTTTGTCAGACAAACTTGAAGTCAGGAAGCAATGAACCTGGATTTATCTGCTGTCCACTGACTTGCAGTTACTAACAATCACACCTCTGTGGAGCACTTTGTTTATTCACTGTTGAAGCATGAGGATATCAAAGAATGTTACACGTTACTCAAAACCTAGTGGAAATGAGTGGGGATAAGGCATGGAATTGTTACATGGACTTTATAGATTTTGGTGACGATGACTTCAACAAATTCTCAGATTTCAAGAAATATAACATGATGTGCTCTAGAAGCCTTACAGTCAGCCTTCTCTTGGTGCTCAGTAGAAGCCAGCTCTCCTGCTTTAGAACATCTTTGATGATTCCCTCCTAATTTTGTTCTTATTCCCAGTGATACCAAAATCAAATCTAGTTTTCACTTGATGTTCATTGCTGTATTGATAATTAATGACTAGTAGACTGTACCTTGGTTTGTACAAACTCAAAGCATTATTCATTACCTGATATGTTATATGTACAAACTCTTTTATACACCCACACTCCTGTCCCCTCTTCTCTATGACGATAATTAAATTTACTTTTGTCAAAATAAATATTCACTATATATATAATTATCAGCACATAAACAATGTTTTGATCTCCTTTACTACATCGCTTTGAATATACCATTTGACATAATTAGGTTATTAACTACCTGATTTTTTAATTTGCTTTTTCCATAGGAGTTCTCTGTCTTTTTTTTCCTTCTGTTGTCCTTGCTTTCTTCCTTCTCCTTTCCCTCTCTGCTAGTATCCCACCTCTCAACCCTGCACTCCTGGAGGTCCCCATCTTCCTACCATGATGCAGACTGGTCATGCTCTTCACCCTCTACATAACTACCATCGTAGGCGTCCTTTTCTCACTTTAATAACTTCTTTACCTTTCTTCCTTCTTTTACAGTCCTAGTTATTCCATGGCTTTCCTGTTTCCTTTTGCTTTTTATGGTAAATGCTAGCTGTCTAAGCTTGAACAGTTATTTGAGATGTGTTAAATATTTCTCACATCTCAAAATATCTATGTTAGACATCAATTTACTGATGAAATTTTGGTAGCTTCCAATTTATACCTCCTGAAAACTCATGATCTAGTTTAAATTGTTGTAAGCTTTCTTTTATAGTGGGTCATTTTCTCTGTTTTTATGTACTTAGAAGTAACATTGTTTGATGTTCAAATAGAAAAATCTTTAATATTTCCCAATTGCTCCCCAAAGTAATTTTTACCAATGCATGCTTCACGAGAAGAGTAAAAGCAACTCCTTTTAGGTTATTTTACATTTAGCATGTGAGGCACTCAATGAGTACTTTCAATTTGGAAATTTGTGTCCTTTAGTTCAACAAAATATCTGACAGCATTTCTTAATGTTTGTTACTCAAAATTTTTACTTCTTATATAATTAATAAGAAAGAAATGTGGGTCACCTACACACAATTTTGGGGTTTTGTTTGACTCTCTTTTCATTGCCATTTGTTGTTTTTTTTTAGCATTTTACTGACATTTTTCAGTCTTTTATGATTGACAAATTAAATATTACATATATTTATTACTATACAATAGAATGTTGAAATATGCATACTTTATTCTGTTCTGGAAATGTTTGGAATCCTCTTCTTAGTTCTTTCCCAGCATTCAATGCACAGTAACTGTCATCATGTTGAACTAGTTGCTCCCATTTTGCTAAATTTGTGTCCTTTGACCAATTATATTTCTCTTTCTGGAAAATTTTCCAAGTTTTTCCCAATATTTTTGCTGTATACCTTTAGCTTGAGTTATTAGCACTTTTCAATATTCTTTTTAAATTCCATTTGTTGACAAATGATTAATCAAATGTTGTCTTTGCTACCTACTTTGACCTGACTCCCACCCTACTGTATGTTAGACAACTGTAATAAAACATGACCAGAACCAAAGCACAGACACAGATGAGTGCTGCTTTCAGGCTGCTCTCCAGGTTCCTAGTAATCTACCTTGGTTATATCTTCTAGTACCACCTTCTTAGAGGGGGCTGATTCTTCCCACATCAACCATTAATCAAGGAAATGCCCTATAGCTTTGTTTATAGGCATATCTGATGAAGGCATTTCACAGTTGAGACTGCCTCTCCTAGAATGATTCATTTTGGGTCTCTTTGGAAAAAAAACCTAACCAACACTCAATAGAAATTACCTTTGAAGTCATAATACTAGCAATCTAACAATTATGCCAGTGATTCCTATCAGGTACATATACTAAGGGATTGAGTAATCTACTTAGGGTCACCTTCATTGGCACTTACTGGCTGGATCACACAATCTAGAAGGAGGAAAATGGTCACAAGATCAAGCAAAAGAGTTTTGCTCCTACTGTTAGGAGTCCCATAAGAACACCAAGTGACACAGCCAAAAAAATATATGGAGAGGACATAGTTCAGACTCCTGAGGGACCCATGACTCTTACCTCAGGCTCTGTGACACCTTATGAGCCCTGCTTAGTTGATTTTGTGGGTCTTATTCTCATGTCATCCTCAAATCCCTTGCTTTCACATTTTCCCTCTTCCTCTTTGATAAGATTCCCTGAGCTCTGCCTGATATTTGCCTAGACATGGGATTGCTTTATATTCATGAACTCAGAGAAGCTATGGTTACCTGCATAAGAGCTATACTACATGAAAACAGCAAAAATTCTTCATTCATGGTGGAGGTACTCTCCACACACCATCCCTTACTGAAGAATTATGGGAAGTCGATAGCTACTGGGAGGGAGAGTTATTCTTCTTTGAAGGTGTGGCCACTAATAGTCTCTAATAGGTTTACATGTTCCAGTAGATGCCCTGTATTCAAACATATATGGGCAGCACTAAATCTAATTAATATCTCCAGATGGTACTGAAATCTAGCCATAGTCTAGAATGAAAAAATATTATCTCATTTAATACAAAAGATTAATTATTCAGTAAATTACTGTATGCCCACCTGCATTTGTATCTTTTATTTACTCCCCCACAAAAAATCCAGAGAGATCAAGTATCTAAATATCAGTTATGTACAGAAATATCATACAGACATAAAGAAGAACTTTTTAGAAAAAGACCATCCTAGGGAAGATGTAAATCAAACAGTAACTAAAATTAGAATGAGATAGTTTTGACTAATCAAAATATTATTTAATTCTAACTGGCAAAGCCCACCATGAATTAAATGAAAAAAAAACCAGCAACTTAAGACAAATAGTTAATACACCATGTTCTAGTTTTTAATGTCCTTAACCTACATGGAATGGTTGTAATTATGTTTGAAAACAGAATGAGAATATATACAAAGATTTGAAATAGTTAAGACATAATGGCCTGAGTCTGAAAAAGCATGGGATAAAACCGGACTTGCTGAACATAGCGGACAATGAGGACTACTGAGAACTCAAGAACAATGGCAATGGGTTTTTGATCCTACTGCACGTGCTGGCTTTGGGGGGGCTTAGGCAGTTTGCTCAACTTACTAAACCTGGATGGAGGTGGGCGGTCCTTGGACTTCCCACAGGTCAGGGAACCCTGATAGCTCTTCAAGCTGATGAGGGAGAGGGACTTGATCGGGGGAGGGGGAGGGAAATGGGAGGTGGTGGCGGGGAGGAGGCAGAAATCCTCAATAAATAAATAAATTAAAAAAAATTAGCTTTTAAGAAATCAGAATTCCTTAGATCCCTAAATGGAATTAAATCATGCTGCCCAAATACATAATTTTGCATTTGAACTGTTTTCAGGTGAATGCAACAGACATAGGGAGCATTGCTCTTTGCTTGCCTGTAACATGAGGGCTGGCTTGTTTGTTGGGGTTTCTGTCCTGCCCGGTACCCCACAACTGTTTAGCCCCCCCCAAAAAAATCACACATAGGTCTCCATAAATTATAAAGCTGATTGGCCCATTAGCTCTAGCCTCTCACTGGCTAACTCTCACATCTTGATTAACCCATTTTTCTGATCTATGTTAGCCATGTGGCTCAGTACCTTTTTCAGTGGGGCAGATCACAACCTGCTGCTTTGGTAGTCTAGGCAGGAGTGGGAGGAATCAGCTTCCTTCTTCCCAGAATTCTCCTGTTCTCCTTGCATCATTTCTACTCTCTGTTTGGTTTTCCCACCTATACCTTCTGCCTGGCCAATCAGCATTTATTTAAAACAAGGTTGACAGAATACAGACAATTCTCCCATACCACTTGCCCACCCATCTAAAATGATTGCATGTATTTCTTGTAAGAAATGTTCCTTCCTGCACCATAAAAAGGAAAGCATTCTTCTTTTTGGGCACAAAGAATTAAACCTCTTATAGGTGATACAGACTTTGCTAAAATCACCTTTATATCCATTAGCTTCCCCATGTATTTCCTAATCATTGTTTCACAGGAGATCACTACAGAGGTCCAAGCCTTTGTTTGAAAACTTGTCCACAATTTATGGCTTTGTTTCAGTGGTTTATAAACCATCCTGGTGTGGTGACATATGCCAGTTATGTAGACTCAGACAAAAAGGATGCTTGAGATACAGTTGATTGCTTGTGTAGCCTGCACAGGCCTCTGGGTTCTACTCCAACACTGAAATATATGATTTACTACATCTGGCAAATTCTTCTTTTCTGTACAAGATTGAGCACATGTAAAATATTAATGTCAGCAAAAATTGTATGCATTTTCTCCTGATCATTGTCCTTAGTCCATGTAATATGTAGCTTCAGCCACTGACCCTAAAAGGACAGAGGGAAAGTTTTCCTTCCTAACACACTCAAAAGAAAAATGAATAATAAAGTAGAAAAAAGTCATTTTTACTTTCCACACTGACCAAGATTTTTGAAAGCTGAAACTTCTTTGATAACTAATATAAAGTATGAAATGGGTTGAGCTATTATGAAAAATTTCTCTAAAAACATTGGGTAGCTTTCTCAAAAAAAGAACATACATATTCACACAGCAGCACTTCCCCTAGAGATAAACTGAGACTTCTGAAGTTTATTTTTGACAAGAATGTTTACTGAAGTGTTGCAGCAGTCAAAATATACATTAAAAAAGAAAACTAATCAAATAAGGGAAACTTATTATTTACAGTATGCAATTGTTTTTAAGTTAGTGAACTCAATACCAACCAATTATGACTGACTTCCCAGATACAGTTTTCATTAATAATCAGTATATACATGCCTATTTATATGCACTGATCATATCCCAGAAACAGGTTATCAGATCCAGTAATAGTTATAACATGAAAAAAAAAAAGAACCAGGCAGAGAAGAATAGGATATTTTAAATTTTGAAAAAGACCTGTGAATTTTCTATTCTGAAAGTTAAATTCATACATGCTGATGTTTGCTGTGAACCATTATTTGGGTGTTTGGAGGTGCACCAGGGCACAGATACATTATTTCAGTGATGAGAGTGTTGAGCCGGTAATCTCTGCTCAATGAATCTTAACTGAGCTATCTTTCATTTATTTATGATATGGTAAGAGCTGTGACCACATTTAGAAAAGAGAGACTTGCATTTACTTGCCTGTGTTGGTGTGTTCCACCCTTAAGAACATGCATCCCTGGATATCATCTTAGTCTCTTAATGCTGTGTTACCAGAAGTCACAGCAATACTTACAGATAGGACTCTTGAAACAACACATCAATCATCCTTGTAATTTGCATGGGAAGGACCGTTGCTTGGAGGGAAGAAGAGTTCCACAGACAAGGACATATTGTATAGCCAGCTTAGCATGGGCTGCCCATCCATCCAGAAGAGCTCTGTCTGTCCTGTCCCCTTGGTTACCCTCACTGGCCACTTGACTATTCAGTTGCCCTTGTTATTGTAATCCTCCAGATGGCCATCTGTTCTGCTCTCAAGGGAGACCTGGCCCTGGGGAGACTGCTCAGCTGCCCTGAATAGTGCAATCAGGTCAATTACACCGCTGCTCTTTAATTGCTTGTGACGGCTGGGCTATTGTACTTGAACCACCAGTAATTTCCAGTTCATTGTGGCTAAAGAATCTGGGCTAATAGTGATTCCAACCTGTTCCCCGGGGTTCCTGGCATCACTCAGCTTGCACTACTGCTCAAAAGGCTGGGCTCTGCTACACATACTGTAAGCTGCTGAATCTCAACCTAGAGTTATACTGTCCTACAAAGAACAAAGCAAGAAGAAGCATCATTTAAGGACATGATTCCTTTTTAGGAAAGCAGGGTTAGCATAATGTGGACAATAGCACTAATTTGTCCTTTGAGAAGCAGCCTGCTGCAAGGAACACAGGTTGTTAATAGTGGTGATGGTGAAAGTGACCGTAATTGCTTAGTGTGTGTGTGTGTGTGTGTGTGTGTGTGTGTGTGTGTGTGTGTGTGTTTGCATGCGCGCATGTGTGAGTTTTTAATTTTAGGAATTATCAAATCCATAGATAATTAATGTGAAGAGCTTACTAAACCAAATTTAGGAGATTCTCAGAAATTTCTGATAGAATTGGATTTCCAAGATTTTACATTTGAGAAATTATGGGCCTAAAAATATACCTCAGTGATAGAGTGCTTGATAAACTTGTTCAAGGCCCTGTAATCCCCAGAATCATGGAAAAAGAGAGAAGGGAGACAAAATGGTAAAGAGAAAAGAGAAGTGTGTGTAAGAAACTTTTATTCATTGTGGCCTGGAATGAATGAATGACTAAGTGGAAAACGCATCACACTCTCAATAGTGAGCTTCCTTTTACAGGATGACACAGTTGATAGAAATGTCCCAGGTGACTCATTTGAAAAGGCTCGTTTCCAATAAAAGAAACATCCTCTAGCTTTTACCAAGACTAATGTTATAGGTGTGGATAAGTCCATAGACAGCAATTGAAGATTTTTGGTTGTGGTTTTTTGTTGCTTTTGGTTTTGTTTTGTTTGTTTTGTCCCGGTACAATAAATTCCATTAGAAGCACATGATTAGGAATAGAAATAGACATGGTTTATTGAGAAAAGGAAAAATAATCATAGCTAATGAGAGGGCTATCAGGGAGGGAAACCCTGTACCATGAGGATCATAATTCTTTATAAGTCATTTACACAATACCTGCCTCTGCCACCTTTGTATACTGCAGCTTTTTTCCTGAGCGTGCTGCTTCCTGTATGTAGCGCAAGTGGGGAAGGGTTTCCAGTCTTTGCTAACTGGACTCTTCCATATGATCATTTCGGTATCTCTCACATCAATCTCTAATCACTAAAACAATTCCACCACAGACATTTGTGGCCCTAAAATTTTTCCAGAGGAATAAGAAGGTGATGAACAACTAATCTAAAACTCTTTTTTTTTTTCTCTAAAACTCTTTTATGTTGAGTATTAACAATCCTTTCAGAAGAACTCAGTTTAGTTTTTGGTACCTATATCTGCCTCAAAACAACCTGTAATTCAGGACCAGAGGATCTGACTACTCTTCTGGTTTCCATAGGCACTTATATAAATGTGTACATATACATACATACATACACACACATACATACATATACATTAAAATAAGTATATATGTTTATATATTTAAGAATAAATATATTATATGTATATATTTAAATACAGGGTTTAAGTAAGAGTAACATAATTATGCAAATTGATGATCTTGGGGTAAGAGCCAGGAAAGTCATGGTCATTCTTGCTTCAGGAGAGTCATTCTATATAAGTTGCTTTGAGAGGTGTGATCCTTTGAATTATTAAAAAACAACAATACTGACAGTTATATGAATAAATGTGCCAATATATAAAAAACAACTTTCAAATAATCAAATAGTGAAATAGATTAAAAAAGAATGAGGGCAAAGTTGTAACCATTGAGTACCAAAGTGGCCAAGAAACATTTTAAAGAAAACCAAAATGTAAAGTAGGTTACAACTACCAGTGTCCTTCTAAATGGATCTTATTTCTGTGTTGTGTCTGGTAAGGCTGATGTTGTCTTGCATGACTTTCAGCAACTCATGTGTAGGCTTATAAAACTTGAAGCTGTTTTGATTTAAAATATGTGGTCTGATTTTGTTTTTGTTACTTTGCATTATTGTCATTTGTTTCCTTTTTGCTATAATTTTCTGCTAAATATCTAAGGCCATATCGGTAGCCAAAAGTTAACTATTTTTTAGTTTACTATTAAGAATTGCCAGGCAGTAATGGTGCATGCCTTTAATCCCAGCACTCAGGAGGCAGAGGCACACAGATCTCTGAGTTTGAAGTCAGCCAGGTGTATAGCATGAGTTCCAGAATATTCTGGACCATGTAGAGAAATTTTGTCTTGAAAAGCCAAAACCAAACTGAAAAAAAGGATTAAGTTGAGGCTTTTTAGGAATTCTCCAGATTGTGAGAGGAGCCTCATGGCTCTCTTTGGTGTCCTCCACTCATTGTGTCTTCTGCTGAAGTAGGTCGAGGTCTTCATGCTCAGCTGAGTTCCATTGGAATCACTAAGGAACTTTTTTCTCCATGTTAACTCTCCTCTCTGTAGGATTTACACTGGATAGAGTCTGATATCTACAGTTCCCACAATCAATCTGACCAAGAGGTCAGGTGACTCCCTGGAGCTATAGAATACTTGGAAAAGTGACCCTTGGGACCTAGCTAACCTGAAGGTTAAGGTCAGAATATTGTTCTCTTAAGTCTTATATCTGCATGGACTTTGACCTCCAAGTATGGAGATTCAAGATCCAGGAAGTCAGTTATACCAACTTAAAAAAAAACATGGATGTGGGTGGGGTATTTTTAATCAATCTGTGGACGATGATATTGAACTGTGAATTGATAATTATTGGTCATTTTCTATAATAGTCAACTGAACATGTCTGCTAACATTGTACAAAAATGAAGTTATTCTCTTTATATATATAAGACTAGAGGTTTGAATTTATGCCAATTATGAGTATACATCAGGGACTCAAATCAGTAGATATCAAAAGGTGTAAAAATGTGAAACCTAGGAAAGAGGTGTCACTTTAGTAACATGAGTTATATATACTCTGAGGGCCTAGAAAGCGTAGCAGTATACAATGGTCAGTCAGTCCCACAGTTACCTTTGGTGAGTGGGAACCAAGCCCAAAAGGAGAGAGTATGCTTAACCCTACTCTGGAGTCACTTCAATCTGATGAGGGTCAGTAACCATATCTTTGATCTAATCAGCAGGGACCAAGCTTTATTTTTTAACAAGAAGCATAAATCATGTCCATAACTTCTATGTTTCTTATTTAATGGCTTTTGCTGTCATATATTCAAATTAACAAATATGTTAAAGACCAAATCTTATAAAAGGCACTTATCTTTTTTTTAAAAGCATTTTCTTATTATTTATATTCTAAGACAACCAAAGCAGGGTCAAGATTTTAACATTTTGCCTTTATATTACATGCATAACCTGTATACTTTGGCAAATAAATATATCAATTAGTCAAAGATAGCCCAAAGCCTAAGGATGAGTCATTGTCTCAATTCTTGGGTTTCAGGGACTGTAGAGTCTAAGAAGATCATCCCTGTAAGCAACCAAATGCTAACTATCTTTTACGTTACTGTTAAGAGTAGCACGGCACAATTGTCATGAAGATAAAATTGTACCCTGAAGCAGAAGTCATAGCACCTTAACAACTTCATTTTACCCACAGCAGGGACTTCTGAAGACAGTGTTGAAACTAGTTCCCACTAAGCAACAATCTGAGACTGCTAAATTGCATACATTCTTTGTTTTTTGTTTTAAATTGGACTAAAATAAAAGGGTTTGTGGCTAACTAGAATTTTAATGCACATGATCATTTACCCATGAGCCACTGAAGTCCCATGTGATCTGTGTTAAAATATAAGCACACATGGAGGATATAAACAGATATATAGTTGTGTGTAAAGACAAATTTAAAAACAATAAAATTAATAATTTTGCTAGTTTTAAGTTAGACTGTTTATTGTATTATTTTGTACAGCATTAAGGAATCCCCAGCTCAAATATTCAGTGCTTGTAATGATGTGATTCTCTACATAGATAAGGTAGAAAAATTGATTTTTTTCTAGTATAATCTGAATATTGATAAAGCTTTCAGTGGGTTGGGCATGACCAAAAGCTAGGCTTTAAAATGGCTAACTTCCCCCATATAGTTTAAGTGGGACAAGATAAAAAATCTTGAAAAATCTTTATTTGAAAGCAGTTAGAATGGCAATGCTTTTATATATTCATGTTATCAGCTAAAATTTATCTTTAAAAATGTAAGATGTTAATTACTCTAAATATAACAATAACAATAATTTTTATTTTATACAGAGTAAGTTTATTAGATTTTGTTTTCTATAATTATATCCTGTAGCACAATTAATAAAATTCCAGAAAAGGATATTGTGGTTCAGCCTGAAGGTCAGAAAAGCAAAAGAGCCAGTCACTGACTCTTACCTCTACCTCAGTCAGAAATGGCGACCCTGCTTACAGGAATCTAAGAAAGAGATTGTGTCTGAAAGCTGTCTCCTCCCATTTTATATTCCTCTCTAAGGCTGGGATTAAAGGTGTGCACCACTACCACCCAGTTTCTATGGCAAAATGGTGTGGCTACTGAGATTAAAGTTGTGTGTCATCACTGCTTGATCTGTAAGGCTGATCAGTGGAGCTGTTTTATTCTCTGATATTCAGGCAAGCTTTATTTATTAAAGTATAAATAAAATATCACTATAACTAATATAAGAAAACTATATACAGTAAGTATAATAACTATACATAATATATACAGGCAATAAAAACATCAACAATGTTTTGTCCATTTGCATTTGACAAATTCAGAGAAAATATTCCATATCTATCCTATCTTGGTAAATACAAAGAGTCTTGTACCTAATTTACTTCCTATCATAACTTGCTTTCTGCATCTGGTAAACATGGAAAATCATGACTATCTGGTCTTCAACTTCCTCAGAGACCCAAGAAGGAAATAATATTAAGAGAGTAAGCAGGAAGTGGAAGAAAGCAACTTCCAAAAAATGTGAGAAATGACAGAAACAACTGGCTGCCTGAATAGTCACTTAAAAATCCTCTGCAACACTGGGGCAGCTATCTTTTGCCTACAAGTCTCTATATATCCAACAGACTTTCTGTGGAGCATGACATTCTGAAAGGCTGTCCCTCCTTGCCTTGACAATATTTGACAGTCACTTTTGTGACAGTCATTTGGGTTTCTGCTATCTAATTAGGGCAGCAGACTGTCAGCAGTCAAAGCAAGGGCATTTTCTCCCCCTGTAGTTTACTTTTGCAACAAAGAATGTAAACTCCATGTAGGGTTTCATCGATGTCTATTATCTTCTCTGAAGTAAATTCGTTCTGCCAGGAGCAGACACGGATCATTGTTATAAAAAGGTGTATGTTATGAACATCTTAAATGTCATATTTTTATTGATTTGATTGAGCTATAATTTTTTTCTCTGCTCCCTTCTCTGGCTCTCCCCTCCCATTCAATCCTCTCCCATGGTTCCCATACTCCCAATTTACTCAAGATATCTTGACTTTTACTACTTCTCATGTAGATTAGATCCATGTTTGTTTCTCTTAGGGTCTTCATTGTTGTCTAGGTTCTCTGGGATTGTAATTTGTATGCTGGTTTTCTTTTCTTTATGTTTCAAAACCACTTATGAATGAGTACATATGATAATTGCCTTTCTGGGTCTGGGTTACCTTACTCTATATAATGTTTTCTAACTCCACCCATTTTCCTGCAAATTTCAAGATGTCATTGGTTGTTCTTTGCTGTGTAGTACTCCATTGTATAAATGAACCACATTTTCCTTATTCAGTCTTTGGTCGAAGGGCATTTTGGTTGTTTCCAGGTTATGGCTATGACAAACAATGCTGCTGCAAATGTAGTTGAGCACATGTCCTTGTGGCACTATTGAACATCCTTTGGATATATACCAAAACTGGTATTGCTGGGTCTTGAGGAAGGTAGTTCCCTAACTTTCTGCGAAATCACCATACAGATATACAAAGGGCCTCTACCAGCTTGCACTCCCACAAGCAATGCCGAGTGTTCTCTTTACCCCCACATCTTCTCCAGCATAAGTTACCATCAGTGCTTTTGATCTTGACCATTCTTACAGGTGTAAAATTGAATCCCAGAGTTGTTTTGATTTGCATTTCTCTTGTGACTAAGGATACTGAACATTTGCTTAAGTGTCTTTCATCCATTTTAGATTCCTCTATTGAAAGTTCTCTGTTTGTTTAGGTCTGTATTCCATTTTTTTTTTCCATTGGGCTATTTGTTCTTTTCATGACTAATTTCTTGAGTTCTTTGTATATTTTGGAGATTAAACCTCTATCTGATATGGGGTTGGTGAAGATCTCTTCCCATTCTGTAGGCTGCCATTCTGTCTGGTTGACGATGACTTTGCTTTACAGAAGCTTTTTAGTTTCAGGAGGTAACATTTATTAATTGTTTCTCTTAGTGATTAATTGTTTCTCTCTGTGCTACTGGGGTTATATTTAGGAAGTAGTCTCCTGTGCCAATGGGTTCTAGTGTACTTCCCACTTTCTCTTCTATGAGGTTCAGTGTAGCTGGCTTTATTTTGAGGTCTTTGATCCATTTGGACTCGAATTTTATGCATGGTGATAGATATGGGTCTATTCATATTCTCCTACATGTTGATATCCAGTTATGCCAGCACCATTAGTTAAATATGCTTTCTTTTTTTTCCATTTGATATTTTTTGCTTCTTTGTCAAAAATTAGGTGTTCATAAGTATGTGGATTAATATCTGGGTCTTCTACGGAACTCATAAGGAAATCAAACCTGGGTAGTGAGGAACACCGTTAACACCTTGATACAGAAACTGAAAACAATGCGTTTCCCTCTTAATGAACTAACCTCGGCATAACAGTCACGGGTAATTTCCAGTGGCCACAGTGCCGAGCTTTCACCATCCCTGAAGGACTTAAACTTGTCTGTGGAGGCTCACACTGTGGAAAACCTCACATCCTGTGAATCACTGCCAGAGAAACCGTCCCCTGCCCGTCAAATACCAAGAGAAGCCAACCTCTTTCATCGCAGCCCCAGAACAAGGGAGCAGGAGTCTAGCATAACCCCAAAGGCTCTAAAGACATTTTTTGTTTTTTGTCTCCTGCATCCAGGGATTTCCTTGAACTCCTTTTCTAATCAATCAACATTTTTATTTGAATAATTTATTTTGTACATATGTGTGCGAGTGTTAACACACATGCATTACAGTGTGTGGAGGTCAGAGGGAATACCTCTGGCTCCATTCTCTCCTGATACTTGGTGGAGTCAAGAACTGAGCTTAAGTCTGAGGCCTGCACACAAGCTCTGTTACCCACTGAGCCACTCGCTGGCCCCAGTTTTATTTGAGAGAATGACTCTTGAGGTTTAACAGTTTATCAGTCCAGAAAGTCTTTTCTGATGAATTGGTAGCAATTTTAATGAATGTAACTTTTTGATAAGGCACAAAGAAAAAAAATCCGGGTCTTCTATTCATTTCCATTGGTCCTCCAGTCTGTTCTTATGCCAATACCAGGATCTTTTCAGTACTGTAGCTCTATAGTAGAGTTTGAAGTCAGGGATTGTGATGCCTACAGAAATTCCAGTTTTGTACAGGATTGTTTTGACTATCCTGGGTTTTTTGATTTTTCATATAAAGTTGAGTACCTTTTTTTTTTTGTTTTTTGTTTTTTGGTTTTTTTTTTTTGTGGTCTGTGAAGAATTTTGCAGGGATTTTGATGGGCATTGCATTGAATCTGTAGATTGCTTTTGGTAAGATTGCCATTTTTACTATGTTAATTCTACCTACTCAAGACCATAGGAGATCTTTCCAATTTCTGGTGTCTTCTTCAGTTTCTTTCTTCAAAGACTTAAAGTTCTTGTCATACAAGTTTTCCACTTGTTTGGTTAGAGTTACTCTGAGATACTTTATGCTATTTGTGGCTATTGTGAAGGGTGATATTTCTCTGATTTCTTTCTCAGCCCTTTTATCGTCTGAGTACAGGAGGACTACTGATTTTTTTGAGTTAACCTTGTATCCTGCTACATTACTGAAAGTGTTTATGAGTTGTAGAAGTTCTTTGGTAGAATTTTTGGGGTCACTTATGTAAATGATCGTATCATCAGCAAATAGTGTTTGACTTGTTTTCTGATTTGTACCTCCTTGATCTCCTTTTGTTGTCTTATTGTTCTAGCTATGACCTCAAGAACTATATTGAATAGATAAGGACAGAGTGGACAACCTTGTCTTGTTCTTAATTTCAGCGGGATCACTGTGAGTTTCACTCCATTTGGTTTGATGTTGGCTGTAGGCTTGTTGTATACTGTCATTATTATGTTAGTTATGTTCTTTGTATCCTTGTTCTCTCTAATACCTTTATCATGAAGGGATGTTGTATTTTGTCAAAAGCTTCTTCAGCATCTAATGAGATGATTTGTTTCCATTTGTTTATATGGTGAATTATGTTGACAAATTTTTATATGTTGAACCATCCCTCCATCCCTGCATCTCTGGGATGAAGCTGACTTGATCATGTTGAATGATGATTCTGATGTGTTCTTGGATTCGATTTTCCAGTATTTTATTTAGTATTTTTAAGTCAATGTTTATGAGTGAGATTGATCTGTATTTTTCTTTATTAGTAATATCTTTATGTGGTTTGAGTATCAGGGTAATTGTGCCCTCATAAAAAGAATTTGGCAATGTTCTTTCTGTTTCTATAGTGTGGAAAAAATTTGAGGAGTATTAGTATTACTTCTTCTTTGAAAATCTTATAGAATTCTGAGCTGAAATCATCTGGTCCTGAGCTTTTTTTTGGGGGGGGGGACTTTTGATGACTGTTTCTATTTCTTTTTTTAAAAATATTTATTTATTTATTATATATACAATATTCTGTCTCTGTGTATGTCTATAGGCCAGAAGAGGGCACCAGACCTCATTACAGATGGTTGTGAGACACCATGTGGTTGCCGGGAATTGAACTCAGAACCTTTGGAAGAACAGGCAATGCTCTTAACCACTGAGCCATCTCTCCAGCCCTGTTTCTATTTCTTTAGCAGTTATAGGTCTCTTTAATTTGCTTATCTGGTCTTGATTTAATTTTGGTAAGTGATATTTGTCCAGAAAGTGGTCTATTTCCTTTAAATTTTCCAATTTTGTGGAGGACACGTTTTCAAAATATGACCTGATGATTCTCTGGGTTTCCTCTGTGTCTATTGTTTTGTCCCACTTTTTATTTCTGATTTTGTTAATATGGATGTTTTCTATCTGCCTTTTGGTTAGTTTGAATAAAGGTTTGTCTATTTTTTTAATTTTCTCAAAGAATACACTCTTCGTTTTATTGATTCTTTGTATTTTTTTGTTTCTATTTTGTTGGTTTCAGCTCTCAATTTGATTATTTCTTGTCATCTAGTTCTCTTGGGTGAGTCTGCTTCATTTTGTTCTAAAGTTTTCAAATGTTCTGTTAATTCATTAGTGTGGGATTTTTTTGAGCTTCTTTATATAAGCATTAAATGCCATATTCTGTAGAACTCTGGAGTGTTTGAAGATGCCCTTTCTAAAATATATTTGTTTGACCTTGAAAACCTACCTCACGTGGCTACAAGTTCAATTATAATAGGTGACTAATTACTAACCTGCATCCTAATTTAATTATCCTAAACAGTCAGTAATAACTTTCAAAGACTAGAAATTTGCATTACATTGTTAAATGAACTGTATAGGTACAATACAGATGAAGCTGATTATAAATGTATGTTCAGTATGTTTTAACAAAATTAATATAAAATTTGTATCAATACATAAAATTTATATACAATATACAAAAGCCAAATTCAACGTAAAACATTTAAAACTAGTTGTTGTATTTTAAAAGTAGATTCAATAATCTACCTTTTTACCTCATCAGTATGTCTTGTGATTTTTAATGTGAAAGGGAAATTTAACATGAAGATTTTTGACATACATATCCATCATTTTCCATTTGTCACAGCCCTAGTAAAAAACCTACATTTAACATTTATATATTCAGAGTTTCTCTGGAAGCAAATTCATAGCAATTAGTCTAATTAGAGTATTTTAATGAACATTACTTAGAGGCATTTAATTAACACAAAGCATTTTATGTCTTAATATTTTTGTTACCCATGACTATTGGACTAATGAAATAAAATCTTAATTAATTTCCCTGGAACTTGTTTTGCAAGAAAAATTTTATCAACATCATTGTGTTCAATGCTAAATTTCACAGCTTAATGAAACTTTTATCTTGTATCCCCAGTGAATTTTGTTTTATATAAACAGGAACATTTAAGGCTTTAAGAAACATGCTATTGGCCCAAAGATACCATTTTAGTAAGTTCTAAGCAGGTATGAGTACCTCAATTTACAACTACATACTAAACAGATCTTTAAATCCATCCCCAACACTCACATTCACACATATCAAATACACATTTCAAAGCAGCATACCAAAATAATAAATAAAAACTAATAATAATTTTAGCATAAGATGAAAATGAATGAAAAAATCTAAACGACCACAGGTTTTGTCCTCAGTTCTTTGGAATAATGAGCACATTTGGGTTTTGTTCTATGTTGTCTTAAAATAGAATGAAATACAAATAATCACATGAAAATTGTTACAAGCACACCTAAAACAATGACATTGAAAAGGTAAAATGTTCTTATGACTGTCTTTGAAGGGAACAAAGCTGGTTAGAGATAAGGCTGACTGTGTTCATTTGTTTGTTTGTTTGTTTGTTTGCTTGTTTTTGTCTGTCTGTTCACTTGGTTGGTCACCTTTCATCCTGCATGGAGCTCATGTCAGAAGTTAATCCCTCTCTTTGGGTCTTAGTTGTTGAGCAGCATAAAGGCTGTGACCATCAGCTGGTAGATTGTGAGTCCTATGTTCCTCTGTATTACTAAAAGTTCTTGGGGTAATATAGTTATTTGTGTTAATAAGTGTAGAAATAATCTTTGTGCAGAAAAAAAAGAACACAATGTTCTTCATTTGTGGTGCCAGCAGGAAGGCAAGAGCTTCTTACAACATGGACACAGAACTTGAGTTTTTCAAAGTCCCCATGAAATAAAAGAAAATCAAGTAAGCAGACAGATTTCATGAGTACCTGTTGTGTGATATCTATGTCTTCAAAGAAGCTTCCTAACTTTTCTTTATATTGATGATGGTCCAGGCTGTTGTGTCCCAGGACATTGTCATGTGGTTGGCACTTCTATGAGAAATGGAGACATTTCTATGAGAAAAGGAAACCACTCTTAAAAGCAACAGTGAGTTAATGCATGTATCTGTTCCAACAGCCCAGCAGATATCTTCAAAATAAGCATTCTCTCTTTCAGATACTAATCTAAGGAGGTTACATGGTCTTGCATCCATTTTCATGACAATGCAAAAAAGTCCATTAACTTACAGCTTACTTTCATTTTTGCATAAGAGTGATGAGTTGACCCAGATGACTCAATCTTCTCCAAGCCTTTCCATGAAACAGAATGCCAATAAAAAATGAAGAGGTTTATTCATGGAGATGTACCGGGCAGCATTCTTGACCTTCAAATATACATGAAAAAAACAGAGAATTATTATTTATATCAAGAATACCAGGGAAGAAAAAAGTCTTTCTCCTTTCTCCTTCACCAGTCTTAGATTCATTTGGTTAGAATCTTACAATCACGAATGATAGAAAGCAGATTATTGTAAGAAGTGAAAATATAAGTTTATTAATATGTTCATCACAAATATGTATAGAAAGACTTAGTGATGAGGAATGTGTACCTTCATAATAGCATAAGAAATCTCAAATGTAATACATATCTGTAATCTTAGTATTTAGGAGGCTGCAGCAGAAGGCTCCTGAGTTCAAGTCTTATAACAAGAAGGAAGTAATGGAGGGAGAGGAAGGAAAAAAAAGATGGATGGATGGCGTGAGAAAAGAAGGATAGATTTTTATAGATGTGACAAGATAAAATAAAGACTTTAAAATATTGATACCCTTATGAAATTGTAATAAGGTTTGCTGCAGTACAATCTCTGATACTCTCTCTTTGACTAATAAGGGTCTAGAACTTTGTATAGGAATTAAGCTCTGGTTCTTCCTCACAATGAGAGTTGAATTTGTCTCTATAAGTTTATGTTTAGAATTTAGGCAAATAGGTAAAGTGGATATATTTTTTAAAATCTGTTTCTACTCAGTTGTGTTGGTTTACAATAATCAACTTGACCATGTGGCATATTTTGGGATAATGTATTATGCTGTCTATGAGCAATGATTAAAGAAAAGAATAGCTTCCCAAAGAAAGCATGTTGAAACAAAACCCTATTCCTACATATCTGAACACCATTGTATATAAAAACACTGAGACACAGGAGAAAACCCAGAAATAACCTTTGCATACATGAGCAAGTGATCAAAAATAATAGCACTGTAGTTCAATAGAGGATGAATGGTATCTACATGATATGGTACTTAGATAATAGGATATTCATATACAAAAGGACCAATAGCTTCATACCATGTACAAAACTGAACTTAAAATGGATCAAGAACCTCAATTTAAAATAAAAATCATAAGACTTCAGAAAAAAGAGAAACAGAGGAAAACTTTATAATTATG
>NC_022016.1:10400887-10410151 GCF_000317375.1 Microtus ochrogaster
AAAAAAAAAAAAAAACCTACAGAAAAAGTGAACTTCATCAACATTTAAAATCTACATATGTAAAAGATAATATCAATAGAAAGAAAAGTAACACAGTGGAAGGAGAAAAATGGTAAACATATAAATGCGGAATTACTATCTAGTATATATAAAGGATGTCTTTATTCCAATTGATGCAGAGCATGCCTCCCAGGCTAGAAGCCCTGGGTTTGACCACCAATGTAACATAGAGTCATGGTGGAATACTCCTGCTGTCCCAGTACTCAGGAGGATCAGAAATTGAAGGTCATTCTAAGGCACACAGCAAGCTTGAGACTAGCGTAGGATGCATGAGACCCTTTCTCAGAACAATAAAATAAAATATTACTGATGAGTTAATAATGGGCAATAGACTTAAAGAAAATTTCTCTAAAAATGAAAAGAAGAAGAAAAAAGGGAAACAAAGCTCTTAAAAACCGTTATATAAATAAGTAAGCACATTGGGGCTCACAGAGACTGTACCACCAACCAGAGAACTTGTATGGGTCTGACGTAGGCTATCCACACCTATGTAACAGTTGAGTAGCTTGGTCTTCCTATGGGATTCCTCAGAGAAAGCAGAGGCTGTCTTTGACTCTGCCACCTGATTTTGGAACCTTGTCCTCCTACTGGGTTCCCTTGTTCAGCCTTAATAGGAGAAGAGGTGCCTAGTCTTACTGCAGCTTGGTATGCTATGACTGCCTAATACGCATGAGAGGACTGCACTTTTCTGAAATGAAAGGAGAAGAGGTAAATGGGAAGGGGAGGTTGTTGGCAGAGACTGGGAGAAGACGAGGGAGGGGAAAGTTTGATGGGATGGGAATTAATTAATTTTTAAAAGTTACCAAAAGTCAGTGTCATAGATAGGGTTTCTCTTGCTGTAAAGAGACACCATGACCACTGCAACTCTTATAAAGAAAAGCATTTACTTAGGACTGGCTTACATTTCAGAGGTTTAGTCCATTGCCATCATGGCCAGAAAAATGGCAGCATGCAGGCAGACATGGTACTGGAAAGGTAACTGAGAGTTTTACATCTGGATCCACAAGCATCAAGGAGAGAAAGTGAGCTACTAGGCCTGGCTTGAACTTTTGAAACCTCAAAGCCCATCCCCAGTGACACACTTCTTCCAAGAAGGCCACACTTTCTAATAGTGTCACTCCTTATGAGCATAAGGGGCCATTTTCATTCAAACCACCACAGTCAAGCATAGTGCTGCCTATAATTTTTCTATATGCCTATAAGTTCAGTATTTGAGAGGTGGAAGCAAGAGGATCAGGAGTTTAAACCAGTATCAACTATGTAGTTGAAACTGAGCATGCTGGTGAGTTACAAGCCAGCCTGGGCAACATGAGACACTGTCTGAAAACAAAACAAAAAAAATTGTGACACTTTTAAGATCACTAAAAGTTAGAAAAGCATAAACTAAAACCACTTCCCACTCATAAAATAAATATTATTGTAAAAATTAACAAGTGCTAACAAATGTGTAAAGAATTTCCCAAGCACAGCTGCTGGGGATGGTAAACAGTGTGAGAGCTCTCCAAACAAATACCGTAGAGGTTAGCAAGGATTGATGGGGGCTGGGGTTATCATGTTCATTGAGCATTGAGTTTAACTTGGGATTTGGTCAGTCTGCACCTTCAGAACTCAACACAGCTATTGAAAACTTGTGACTGAGACCTCTGGAAAAGCATGTAAACTTCTATGACCCTGGTATTTCTTCCTTCTCTCTCTCTGTCTCTTGGTTTTTCGAAACAGGGTTTCTCTGTAGCTTTGGTGCCTGTTGGGAACTAGCTCTTTTTCACGAGACTGGCCTCAAACTCACAGAGATCTGCCCCCCTCTACCTCCCAAGTGTTAGGATTAAAGGTGTGCGCTTCCACCACCCAGCTGCTTCTCTTTTATAGATATAACTCCCAATTGAAATTCTTGCACTCTTAATCCTATCTTAGTTTCTGATTTCTAACCAACTAGATGACTGAACCATTGTCCAAAAAGCAGACTTGTAGAGTAGAGGGATGTGGAATGAACCACTCCCTGTCCAGTTGATAATCAGAAGCTAACCCCTAGTGGTACATGGCACACAGACATACCATGGTGTAAGGGACAGAGTCAGTTCCCACAGTCTCCACTGGTAATAATTTGAGATAATGTTTTTACAGTGGAAACATGCTGGATGGTAAAATTAGTCTTCTGTTTTGAAATTCAGAGAAAGAAAGAAAAACTAGGAAGTGGCTTTCATGGCTATGGAAAAAAGGCAACACCACATAGATAATCGAATTGGACTATCGTTCCTAAAGCATTTTTTTATGTGCCCTATAGAGAAAGCATGGCATGTGAAGGGAAGTTAACGAGTTGGAGAGCTAAGGTAAGATGTCAGAATCAACTTGCCAAGCATTTATCATCTGCACTTAAGTTTGAATTGTTGCAAACTTTTTTCCAAACTTCAAATGCTGAATGTTTGGCTGAGAAATATCAGTTTAGCTAAGGAGTCAGTCATTTTGACTGACTATGAGTTTAGGGGAACTTAGGAAGTCAAATTCTTGGTGTATGTGTCAGGAGGTAGTTATCCACATACATATTTCCATTCCTGTCCATCAGTTCTACATTTCACAACTAGGACCATTATTTTATCAAAGCACACCAGCAGACATGTCCTCCTCTCATTGATTCAGAAATATTGCTGAATGAGCTTAGTAGAAATTAATTATATCAGAATTCATTTCTTAAAATATGCATCTTTAATACAGAAGTTTTAAAGTGAATTCTCAGAAGTAGAACAACAAAAGAATTTATCTAGAAATATAATTACTATATTAGTGCCTATAGCCCCCAAACAATCAAAATGTCTAAAAATAGGGAACTCATTAAATCAACTGGACTACGCATTCAAAATGAAAGAAATCAATCATGAAAAAAAAATATTATTTAGAAGGGTAAGGACTCTGAGTAAAATCTAGGCCAGAGGCTCTCCCTCTTATGGGCCAGTAAAAAAAGAGAATAAGAATGAGGAAAAAATAGAGTATTCCAAAGAGAAAAAGAAAGAAGAGTTTCTGAGTTCAACAGATAAATTAAATGTGACGGGTTGGGGGTGGGATGGCAAGTAAGAGATACTGGTGACACAGAGTAAACCCAACAGACCTTCAAGACCCACAGCTCCCTGGTAGTAGTAGGAGAAGCAGGAACTATTTTCAAGAGGCCTGAAAGATAGTGACAAGCTGAGAGCTCTTCCTGCTCTTCCATAACATCCACATAAGTTTCCCAGCACACATGTGGAGCAGCTCAAACCACCTGCAGCAACAGCTTCAAAGAATCACACACACACACACACACACACACACGGCATGTGCATTTTAAATTAAAATAAATAATAAGAAAATGGAGAAAAAAGAATAACATATACAATAAATCATAGAATTGTTTACTGGGGAAAATAATTGTCAAACTCTTATTCAAACTAGCCGAAAGAAGTAATCAATTCAACAAAATTGGCGATGAAAAGTGAGGTGTTCATATGTATTCCAGTGAAGTTTAAAGTCTCTGATGAACATCAATGTAACATTTCTCAAGAAATTTCTGAGAAACCATATTCAGAAAAAAATTATCAAGGTTATACACAACAATCAAATAGGTTTTCATTCCATACATGAAAAGTTAATACAACACATCCATATCAAAAAGTTTAATGCTATACATAAATAAACATGAGGACAAAAGAAATTAAACAGTCATCTAAATCAATACAAAATGGTCCTTTGATAAAGTTCAAAATTAAAAGAAACAAACTTAAATATTATAAAGATTACACATGACAATGACATAGGAACAGGGAATATTAATACGTATAATAAAATTAAATATACAATAAAAATAAACAGGAAAAAATAAAGGCATTTCCTTTAAGATAAGCAGTGGTGGTACACACTTGGGAGGCAGAGGCAGGCAGATCTCTGTGAGGTCAAAGTCAGCCTGATCTATAAGAGTTAGTTCCAGGACAGGCACCAAAAACTACAGAGAAACCCTGTCTTGAAAATCCAAACAAACAAACAAAACCAATAAAAAAGAATATGAACAACAAAAAAAGGTACCCACTCTATTTACTCTTATTAAATATTGAGATGAAGTCCTACTTAGAACTGTATAACAAAAGAAAGAAAGTGGGTACAAATAAGAAAGGAGAAAGTTTAATTATCTCTACTTGAAAATGGTATTGATCTTCTAATTAAAAAACACTAAAGACTCTAGAGAGTTTTTCAGAATGCTCTTAGATCTAATAAACACGTTCAGCAATGTAGAATGTCATGAAACAAACCTGCAAAAGATTGGTATACTTGTCTGCGTCAGGGAAAAAATAATCCATAGTAGCTTCAAAAAATGCCTAAGAAGGGCTCGAGAGATGGCTCAGAGGTTAAGAGCATTGTCTGCTCTTCCAAAGGTCCTGAGTTCAATTCCCAGCAACCACATGGTGGCTCACAACCATCTGTAATGAGGTCTGGTGCCCTCTTCTGGCATGCAGGCATACACACAGAATATTGTATACATAATAAATAAATAAATATTTTTTAAAGTGCCTAAGAATATCCATGCTTTGAAGGTCTGAGTAAGAGATTTGTATTTTGTTTTAAATTAGTGATTAAAACTCTACCTTTCAGTAGAGTAGAGGATCAGTTACTGGGGTACAAGGAGAGTATGAAGCTTGTTTGTGGTTAGTTTAACCCCAACATCTAATCTCATGCTTACCTGCAATGCAAGGCAAACGTCTGTGCAATAAAACTAATAAACAATCAATACTCAAAATCAATCCTCTTTCATTATAAGCCATTTATGCTTTGCAATTTGAGTATTTTCTTCTTAACTAACATGTCTGTAGAAATAGACAATATATCCAAAAACATGCTTGAGAGATGACTCAATAGGTAAGAAAATGTTCTGCTCTCGAAGAGGACCCAAGTTTGGGTCCCAGGACCTACACCAAGCTTAATACAACTTCCGGTAACTCCAGCTCCAAGGAATCTGACAACCTCTTTTGGTCTCTGTGGGTACCTGTACATGCATGGCATGGAAATCCAACAACCTAACACACACACACACAAACACACACACTTAAAAGAGTAAATATGACCAAGTAAGTAAAATACTTACAATGAAAAAAGACAGTAAAAAATGAATTTGAAGAAGATGCTAAAATATGAAAAGACCTTCCATACTCACGGGTTGTCAAAATTAATATTGCAAAAAAATTAATTATTGTGGCTAAAATGGTCTACAAACTGAACATAACCATCCTCAAAATATCAACCACATCATTCAAAGAAATAAAGACAATGGCAAAAATACACATGGACATCAGGGGCCCTGAGTTAGGTATCACAATATCTAACTTCAAAGTATGTGACAGAGCTACAGTAACAAATAGCATGGAACTATCACAAGGCATGAATAATCCATGGAACAGAAGATAAAGCTTAGAAATAAATCCAAAATCCAATATCCACCTTTATATTTATAAGGGTATCAGAAACATACATTCAAGGAAATTCTCTTTAAAAGACATGCTGTGAAAGCTGATTTCCACATGTATATAAGTACTTAAACTAAGAAAAAACTGAGTAATTATAAATATATAATTCTCATTTTGCATAAAATAAAATAAAAATGTTTTTAAGATATCTAAGATCCAAATGAAAAATAAGAAATCTTGAAATTGACTGGGAAAGCATTTTAAGATATAAATATAGGCTAGAATTTCTTCATAGAACTTAAATGGCACAGGAAGTAATATTAAGAATTGCCAAATGGGATTGCATGAAACTGGAAACTTCTGTGCAGCAAAGCAAACAACACATAAGTAAATAGACAGTCCATAGAATGTGGAAGAGATCTTTACCAGCTACATTTCAGAGAGGGATTAGTTCCTAGGATATATAAGGGACTGCAAAAATTAGAAACTGTGGTAGTTTGAATGTAATCTCATGGGGAGTGGTACTATTTGGAGATATGGCTTTGTTGGAGTAGATATGTCCTTATTAGAGGAAGTGTGTCACTGTGGGGTGGGCTTTGAGGTTGCCTATGCTCAAGTGTCTTCAGTCCATTTCATATTGCCTGAGAGATAAAACCCTCTCAGCTCTAACACCACATCTGACTGCACTCTCACATGCTCCCCATCATGATGATAATGGACTGAACCTCTGAAACTGTAAGCAGACACCCCAATTAAATGTTTCTTCACAGCAAATTAAATCAAATGGCCAAAAGACACTTAAGGAAATGCTCAACTTCCTTAGCCATCAGAGAAATACAAATCAAAACAGCTCTGAGATTCCATCTACACCTGTCGGAATGACCTAAGATGAAAAACATTGATGACAGCTTATACTAGAGAGCATGTGGGGTAAGAGAAACACTCCTCCATTGCTGGTTGGAATGCAAACTGGTACAGGTGCTTTGTAAACCAATATGGTGATTTCTCAGAAAATTAGAAAACAATCTACCCCAAGACCCAGCAATACTATATGGATGCTCAATAATATCACAAGGACATGTGCTCAACTATGTTCATAACAACATTATTTGTAATAGCCAGAACCTGGAAACAAACTATATGTCCATAAACCAAAGAATGGATAAGGAAAATGTATATTTACACAATGAAGTACTATGGAAAACAATGACATCTTGAAATTTTCAGGCAAACGGATGGATCTAAAATTAAAAAAAAAAAACCATATTGAGGGAAGTAACCCAGACCTAGAAAGACAAATATAATATGCACTCAATCATAAGTGGCTTCAAGACATAAAGCAAAGAAAAACCAACCTACAATTCACAATCCCAGAGAACACAGACAACAAAGAGAACCCTAAGACAGACATGCATGGGGCTACATGGGAAGGAGAAAAGGACAAGAGTAAACGGGGAGCATGGGGTTCACAGGGAAGAGAAGAACGGAGGAAGAGAGGACAGTGGAGAAAAAAATGTACAGTTCAAATAAAAACAATTTAAAAGGTAAATGGGATAGGAAGGGGTAAATCTAAGGAAAATCTTGGTTCCCAACATTACTTGGGACATACACTTTTTTAAAATGTTTACTATTTTCCATGGTATTTTTTAGAATAGTGCCCTTTGGCTGGAAATAATATCAAGTGACATATTTATCACAATCACAAATGAACTTCCTCCAAAGGTTTTCAATCTATTATCAAGATATATGACCATTATCATCACTAGAGTAGCAGTTGTAAAGCTTTGGGATGCTTTATTAGGAATCTTTGGACCAGATTATGAAATCAAATTGCTCATTGAATGTTGCTGAAGAGAGGCTGGAAAGATAATAAAGTCAGAAGACCAGAACATCTGCTGTAAGACAATGTGTTCTACAAATGACATGGAAGTTGAACCAACAAAATCTTAATATGGCTCTATTTCCTGGTGAAAAATATAAGCAATTAATGGTTCCTGAATGGGAGAACTGGTCTTCTAAAGGAATAAACATCCTTATTCAATGTGATAAGAAAATCTTGAAATTGACTGGAAAAGCATTTTAAGATATAAACATATCTTATCAATGTGATAAGAAAATTGAGGGGGAAAACATGGATGTAAAAGAAACCAAGTAACAGGGCAGGAAGTATGAACCTATAGAAAAAATAGTTACAGAGAAAACTGAATGAGAACACTGTATTATCACATACATACATACATGCATGTGCACATGTGAATACACATGAAGATCTCATAATGAAACCCATTATTTTGTGTGCTAAAATTAATTTAAGAAACTCAACATATAAAAACCTAAAAAAAGTGTTGTGAGATATGGTGCTCATTAGCAATTACATAGGAGGAAGTTTAAGTTGTAAATTTTATTACCTCAGCTTTATTTAACTGTACATATGCATAATCATATAACCATGAATATTCATACAAGGTATTAATAATTCTTCTATACTAATTAAATAGTAAAGAAATTTTTCTTCTGCTATAAATTAATGAGCTAAATAATAAAACTGTCTTTAGATTTTTAAATAAAAAGAAACTCATTAATTATGACACCTTGGAGAATATTAGTGTCTATTGCTACTAAGTCCCCATTTGCCAAGAGGTATTTCAATATAATAACTCATATTTGTAAAATTTTAATGTAAGACAATGAAGCCCTAAATATGAAAAATAGTTTTGAGGATCTAGAAGTGATACTTAGAACCAAGAACCAGACTGCTCTGTCTACTGGTCACATAATTTATGGAGATGACTCTCAATATTATATATAAATACAAAGAAGAATGCTCCCAGTGGGGGTAAAAAAAAAAACCCTGTTTGTGCTTCAATTAAAAAAAAAAACACTTATCTCTCTTGTATAACAGATTATGGCAATGCTTTCCTGTGTTACATGTGATGATGTGTGTGTGAGAAGAAGGCTATTGGAAACAAGATAAGATATCAAGATAGGTAAATTATTGCCAAATTTGAAAAGAAACTTTGACAAAGATAATTATCAAAAGAACTTCAGATAAATCAAACCAAATGTTAGCTAGAATTGAATATATTTGATGCACTGTACTATATACACTGTAAATTGCTTTAAATGATTAAGTTCCATGAGAAATTTCCCATAAATGTAATCAAAATAAAAAATAATGCTGTGGTTTTGATCAGATGGTTGTGCCAGTAGGAAGTGGGGCCATGTGGAAAAGGTCATTGGAGCCTATTTTTTTCTCAGGGGGATCAGGAGCTACACATCCCCCACTTACCTTTTCTATTTGCTTCCTGCACATCATAAAGTACACATCACCACAGGCTCAGAGCAACAAGGCCAAATCACCACAGACTAAAATTTCTAAAACCATCAGCTAAAAGCAATCTTTTGAGTTTATCACATATGTCAGATCTACCTAATTTATCCCTGTAGTTTTATCAATAATTAATTTGTACCCAGTTCTATTTTGTATATGTCCTTATTTCCTCCATTCTAAACTGAATTATTTTGAAACAAATCCCAGATGACACATTGTTTCATCTATAATTATTTTAATGCTTCTTTAAAAAAATAAGCATCTTTCATTTTTATTTCTAATTAGCATGCACAGTAATTGGCTTTTTTATGGTGTTTTCAAATATTTTTAGGTTTGGTTAATCAATTTCCTGGTCGCAAAGTCTTATTTATGCCTTTGAGATCTAGCATTTCCCTTTCCATTACTGTATCACATGAGTTTTATTGCATTGCCATCCCTTTCCCTTAAAGACCC
>NC_022016.1:10410251-10410800 GCF_000317375.1 Microtus ochrogaster
AGAAAGAATATTTGCCCTTCTGGGTGTGGATTACCTCACTTAGTGTATTTTCCAGTTGCATTAATTTCCCTTAAAATTTTGTACTATTATTTTTTTCTTGCAGCTGAATAAAATGTTATTGTATATCTATACCATTTTAGTTCCTTTTTAATCTGTTGATGGAGCTTTAGGCTGATTCTACTTCCTGGCTATTGAATAGAGTTGCAACAAACTTTCTTGTAGTAGGATGCAATCCTTTGGACACATGCCAAAGACTGAGAGAACTGTGTTATATGGTAGACTTCAGCTGTTCTTAGTTTTCTTTAGAAACAAATACAATTATCTCAATAGGTTTACACAGTTTATACTCCCACCAATGCTGTGGGACAATCATTTTACCCTGTCACTAGTATTTCAAATAAACACTGATTGGCCAGTAGCGAGGCAGAAAGTATAGGCAGCGTGATCAGGCAAGAAGTAGAGGAAGTAGAGATGGAACAATGAAAACAGCAGAATTCTGGGAAGAGTCAGTGTGCAATCATCAGCCAGACCCAGAGAGGAAGCGAGACA
>NC_022016.1:10411685-10418312 GCF_000317375.1 Microtus ochrogaster
AAGGCAGAGGCAGGCAGATCTCTGTGAGTTCAAGGACAGCATAGTCTACAGAGTGAGTTCCAGGACACACAAAGATATACACAAAAAAGCAAAAAATAAAAATAAAGGAAATAAAGTTTAAAATAAATCCACATAAAGACGAAAAATACACAAAGAGTCTGGATACTGTATGTTATTGTGTTGTCTTTAAATTTTTTGATGGCTGAGGAAGGAACAAAAGCTGCTAAAAGATATTTGATTATAAATTCTGCTAGATTAATCCAAGATATATATTTTAAAAATGCCTTAACTTCAAAATTTAAGTCAAAAGTTATGTTACTTTGGAGAAGAGATTTTATTTTTGTTTCCACGGGAAAAAAGAGGCTCTGAATTCATTCTGGGCTAAGAAAAGTTAGGTTTAATCAAGAAAGACCCCCTTGAAGAAAACCAAGAAGAATCTCCAATGGTCCAGATGATCCAACATTTCAGAGGACCTCTGTTGGAGCTTCTTCTGAGTTCTGCATCCAGAACAGTTTCAAGATTGCTGCCTGAGATGATCAAGCCTCACAGAATTTTCCAATAAGGACTTGCCCACAATCTGACATTTTCTTTAGGTCCCCATAAGATTATCAGTATCCCCAATCAGCAGGAAGTAGCCTGGAAAACTATGCCCACATCCAAAAAAAATGTATTATGGATGTTTGTCTTTGTTTAGATTGTTAATTACAAGTTATTGTGGATAATGGTCAATAGAAAAGCAAAACAAAGAAGAGTCAACTAAAAGTCCTTATTAAAAGAAAGGGAGAAGTGCTGTGGCACAATGATCTGCACCCTGTCACTTGTATTTTAAATAAATGCTGATTGGCCAGTAGCCAGATAGGAAGTATGGGTGGGGTGACCAGTCAGGAAATAGAGGTGAGGCAATGAGAATTCTGGAAAGAGAGAAGTTTCAGTCTGCAGTCGTCACCCAGCAGCAGAGAATACAAGGCGAGAATGCCTCACTGGAAAGGTATCAAGCCATTTGGCTAACATAGACAAGAATAATGGGCTAAAATAAGATGTAAGAAAGAGTTAATAAGAAGCTTGAGCTACTTGAGCTACTAGGCCAACCAGTTTATAATTAATATAAGCCTCTGTGTATTTCTTTGGGATTGAACAGTTGCAGGACCGGGTGGGAAAGAAATCTCTTTCAACACACCAACAGTCAGTTCTTTTTGCCTGATATTGTTTACCAGCATTTGTTGTCTTTTTTTATGACAGCAAACGAATCCTTTCCTAAAACATAATTAATGCAATACTCAAAACTAACAGTGATATCTCTTTAATATTACCAAACATTTTTCTAATGTTCAATTTTTTCCAGTTTCCTACAGTGTTTATTGATCAGGATTTTATTTGGAATGGGTTAAATCTTCTTTGAAGAATGATTACAAATCATTTAGTTGTTGTGTTTTTTTTTTGTCATTTGCAACCTATAGATTCCCCTCCTTTTTTATTTTCATTACACCATAACTATTGAACAAATGGAATGTTCATTCTATAAAACCTCTTACATTCTCAATTTTGCTGATTACAATATTTTTTCAAAATTTCTCAAAGCCATGTTGACTTGAGTTTTCTGTCCCGCCTGGTCCTGTAGCCATTCAGTCCCAATAAAATACACTGAGGTCTACATTAATTACAAACGGATTGGAATTTCAAGGTCCCTTCCATCACCAAAAAGCATGTGGTCAGTTTTTCATCAACACCATTCAACTGTTTTGTGGCAGGACCTATTAAAAGAACTACAAGGTTTGCAGCTAAAGCTGAGTCAGTAAGCCCCTCTTAAATGAGAGCGCTTGCCTCTAGCAAACAGAGCCCACCAGAGAAAGTGCTGCTATCAAAAAGCTGTGCTTAACTATTCTTTTCTATCTAGAATAACTTCCCAAGATCTCTCAGGCTTTTAAGTGGATTTGGTCAGCCCCACAAGACCAGTCATTTGTTGACTGAGGTTTCTGTTCCACCAGGTCCTACAGCCATTCAGTCCCAAAGAAATTGCACAGATGTTTGCATTAATGATAAACTGATTGACCTAGTAGCTCAGGTTTCTTATTAACTAATTCTTTATTACATCTTAAATTAGCCCATAATTCTTGTCTGTGTTAGTCACGTGGCTTGGTACCTTTTTCATCAAGGCAGTTCACATCTTGCTTGCTCTGTGTCTGGCTTCCTCTGTGTTTGGGTGATGACTGCAGACTAAAACTTCCCTCTTACCAGAATTCTCATTGTCCCACCTCTACTTGCTGCCTGGTTGCCCCACCCATACTTTTTGCCTGGCTACTGGCCAATCAGCATTTTATTAAAAATAATAGAAGTGACAGGATAAAAGACCGTTGTCCCACAGCATAATCATGTTTCAGAAAATTAGTAATAGAGATAAAAGCCAAAGCAGATTGAAATGTTTGTATGTGTGTGTGTGTGTGCTTGAAAGTCATGTTAAAATTTACCAGTAGATTTAGATATCAGCATTTATAGCTATTCCTTAAAGTGTTCCACAAACAATAATTTTTAACACCATTAACAATAATGCTTAAATTTATTAGTTTCTATGAGGTTGAAAAATAATACTTTTTAATTATGCTATTCTTAATTAGTTGACTGTAAAACATCTACAATGAATGTGTACTGTATCACCTGATTCAACTTAGGTGTAAAGCCTAAAAGGCAAGACAAACATTTGATTTAGAAGCACCAAGAACACTGTTCATAAACTTTCTAATCAGACTTGTGAATGAGTATAAATATGTCATTCCATAAGAACTTCCAGAAGTACTTGAAAGATGACTCCTATTACTTAGAGAATGAGAAACTGTATTTCAGTTTTTCATGATCAAAAGAGGAGCATATCTTAGTGAAATTTACATATGTGCTATTAAAATATACTTAGTCACCATAGGTTCCTAAAACATAAATAAACTCAGGGTAACTTAAATAAAAGAATATTATCAATTTAATTATGAAAAAGAAGTTAGGAGAGCAAGATAATTACAAAAACATTTGAATAAATAGGATCTAAAATCATTTCAAGTGTCTTATACTGTATTACTTTATCAACATTTTGGAATGCACTGGTATATATTAAGTCAATACTGACATTTTAATAACACCCAACTGTGTATGAAAAATGAAACTTGTAATTAGCCTCAGTGTAATTCAAAGGCTTATTTTTAGCCTTACATAAAAAACACTCTGTCCTAACATCAAAAAAATACTAGAATAAAATGTTCAAATATTTAATTTTTTTTACCAAAAATCATGAAATGTCTCGAAGTGGAGTACATTAAGAACTGAATTCAAAGAAACATAAAACTGGTGTCTATTTACTTTATATTAAACATTCCTAAGCATAAGAACAAAAGAAAAAAATTACACTTAAAATGTTTTTATTTCTCAGCAATTTAGACCATTCAACACTAATGTAAAAGATAAGTAGCAATCTAGGAGAAATTAGCAAACATATTTCTTGAAATGTAGCAGCTCTTAGTGGCAAGTCCATACAAGTAAGAAGTAGAAAATGTGAATAAGTTCTACATTGTGAAATGAAGAAATAATACAAATTAAATGAATAAAATTCATATTTCCTTAAAATTTATCATTATTTTTTTCTTTAACATTAAAATCCAATGATGAAACTGGCAGAAAATAAAAAGACAACTCTTATCCTGATGAAAGAATCATATGTAATTTTATAAAAAGCAACATAATAGTAGTTATAAAGGTCTTAATATTATTCTCATCCTCTCTACTAAAATATGCCTGACT
The DNA here is from genome assembly GCF_000317375.1 of Microtus ochrogaster. NCBI lineage: Eukaryota > Metazoa > Chordata > Mammalia > Rodentia > Cricetidae > Microtus > Microtus ochrogaster. The sequence goes on from NC_022016.1 coordinate 10,415,466, forward strand.
ACATGTTTAGAATTTCTTGTATAGATGAACCCCCCCCAAAAAAAAGGTTTCATTTAAATTACACATCATTCTGAGTAGCATTAAAAATTACCCCCCACCCAACTTCCCTCCAGGATGTGAACTGTCTCTGTGCCTGTTAGTCATTTGATTTTGGTTTTCAGATAAGTATGTAAAACCGAAATGGAATAAATTTAACACATTAACTGATTTAAATCTTAGAGTTCAGTGACACTAAGAGCATTTACATGGCTATGCAAATATCACCATGCTTCAACCAAAACACCTTTACCTTTTAATGCATGTATAATATACAAACTCACATATGCAAATTTATGAGAATTAATAATAAAATGAAGATAACAGAGATGTCCATTTTTTGCAAGATTTCACTACTTTCAAAAATTCCCTCAGATATTCAAATAGAAACGTTCAAAGTAAAATAAAAAGGGCAAAATCAGAAGTATGACATTAAGACAACTAACTGGAATCCGTGTGCTAATAATCCCCTGCTATCGATGAGAGCTAGACAGATACAAGGCTTCCTCTGAGTTTCCTATGAAGGAATGACAGCCCTGTGTCATTGTCTAGGGAATATTTGGCAAGGTCTACTCTAGAGCTGGGACCAGGGCTTTAAAGGAGTTAAAAATTTGGTTCCTGAGAATTTGGCTTTTTGATTAAAGAGACTGGAGTCATCTATCTCAAGGCAGCTGTGTCAATCCATGATGTACCTGAGATATCCTTTTACCCCTGTACAACCCTGGTGCGTTTTCCTCCAGCTGACTTTGTCACATTGTATGAATACTCTGTCACATACCTCCCCTAGTCCCCGTATTTAAGATGGTATACTTTTTGTACAAACTGTCTTGCGCCAACTTTGTTTTCTTCTTTATCTTCTGATCTCCTGGACCTTTATCCCAGGAATCAGTCACTGAATAATGTAGGGTGAAAAATGACCACCCTGCACCCACACTGCCAGTTCTCCTCTTCTCTACAATTTTATAACTTTTCAAAGAAGGTTGCCAAACCATTCAGTGTCCTGCTCCCAATTCACACCCAGTGTGAGCAATGAAACTTTGTTTCATTGCAACAATTTTTCATGAAAAATTGAAAAATATAACCCACTGAGGGATAGTAATCAGACCTGCCTTCTGGTCCAAAGTCTCTGGGTCATCTTTACCTGCCATGTACCAATGTAACATTTTAGATTTTCTGTTCCTCTTATTAAAGGTACACAGCTCACCAGAGAAATTATGGCACTAGTATCTCCTCAAGTTGACCATCCATGGACTCAAGAAAACCTGAGATTCCATTAACATCCCAACTGATGCGCTCTTAAGCACAAACTTATTTTTTCCATTATTGAAAAGCAAGGCCCTTGACATAGGGAGTGTTTCCATTATTGATGCTCAGACTGAAGTCCCGAACAAAGAAATCTTCTGAGTAATCCATACTCAATTACATAACTAATTACTCAGATCAAACGGCTGTTTTACAAGAGCACTATTCTATTCTTTCAAAAACAAGTACCCCAGATTCTCCACCTATATTATTGTCATGAGTTTAAGTACAGCACTTATTTCTACCCAGATGGTCTCTTACATGATGTATTGATTAAACAAATCAGTGGAGTCATATTTTGCCACTCACTCTACTTTCTCTCCCATGTGTATAATAAATAGAATAAAATCACTAACACACATATAGATGATGAAGTCTTTGTCCAGTTCTTTGATTTTAATTTAATAAGATTAGGATCATGCAGAGACTCTAGGGCCTATGACCAAATAATGATGCCAGGTATGAGTTTCACCTTGTGGAGTAGGACTTAAATACAATCAAACAGAGGTTAGTTATTGTATTAATTTGGCTTTTATTGCTGTAAAGAGACACTGTGACCACAAAAAACTCTTATAAAAGAAAATATTTAATTGGGGCTGGCTTACAGTTCAGAGGTTTAGTCCATTATCATCATGTAAGGAAGTGTGGTGGTATGCAAGCAGACACTGTAGCAGAGAGAAGGCTGGAAGTTGCACATCTGGATCCACAGGCAGCAGGAAGGTACTGTGAGACACTGGGCCTAACTTGAGTATCTAAAACCTCACAGTCCACCCCCAGTTACACATTTCCTGCAACAAGATTACTCCTCCTAATAGTGCCACTCCCTGTGAGCCCATGGGAGCCACTTTCTTTCAAACCACTACAGTTACTTACATGATATCCATGGATGGCAACAGTGGGAACGTCTTGCCAGACAGTCATTAGTTACTACTAGGCCATGAGCTAGTTTCAGGCCGAACTGCAATATACAGTATAGGATCCTATCTCCAAAGAAAATTAAGACAGAGAAAGTAAAAGATAGTTCCTAGCTACTCAGTCACAATAAACATGTTTATTAAATTCTATGTATTGGGTCAAGTGTTTGTGACAGTCTAATGGACAGTCTTGTTGGTGATTCCAGACCAAGAGATGAACATGTCTCAATTTATAAAATGTAATAATCTCTACATAAAATTTGAAAAATGAGCATGTATTACTGGTATTTAACCCACAATCCCATGACAGTATTATAAAAAAAAAAGCACAAGTTTACCAGTCAAGTACAAGCCTAGGGGAACAAATGTCTTGTCAATGCACGCAAGGAGAGTCACCCCAATGAAACTCAGATCATGAGTAAGATGACAGCATGTTGGCCTCACATCTAAAACATCCTGGGTAGATGTGGCAGGTGTTCTCAGAAGTCGGAGATAAATGAAAGGCACTCCTCCTCTGAGACTCAGTTCAGAAACAAACTACACATGCATGCACGTGCATACATACACACAAACACACATACACACACACATGCGC
>NC_022016.1:10418506-10434199 GCF_000317375.1 Microtus ochrogaster
GAGGGGGGGAAGGGAGGGAGGAGAGAGAGAGAGAGAGAGAGAGAGAGAGAGAGAGAGAGAGAGCGCTAACAGACTATACTACTTTTTGGTCTCTCTCCTTGGCTAGCAAAAGAGATTCTGAGTCATCCTCTCCTGAGCATCATCCATTACTGTTCTGTACAGGCCTGGACTTGTTTTCAAAAGACAGCTGGGCCTGGGGACCACATCTCATTTCTTCTTGTCATTAATTGGATTATGAGTCAGAGTTGTAATGAAGACAAGTTTTGGTGTCACTGCTAACTGTCAAGGGAAATGCAAAGGCAGAGGCTTCAAAGCCATAGAGGGAGGGCAAGCAGGACATATTTGCCTTGTTTATTGGACCCATGTGGTCATCAGATATAAATGGTCAGCATCCTGGGACTTTTGTGAAGACAGACCTTCAATTTTTTTATGCTGCTCCCAGAGGCCCTTAGATATGACTAGCTTTCACCCAGAGTGGCTCATTAGGAACAGGAAGAAGCAGAATGAAGCAAAAGTTGACTAAAAATAGGCATAGAAAGAAACTGAAAAGAGAAACAAGAAATAGTCTTGTATGCAAACCAGGCCAGCTTCTTACGTGATGGTAGAAGGCACTGGGGCATCTACTTCAAAGAGTTAAACTTCAGAGGATGATAAAAATGTTCATCCTGACTTACAAATCCACAAAGTCTAGTAGTATGTACACAGTCTTGAATCTGGTAGATTAAGTTACATACAAAGCATAGACTGAACTCACCACCTCCATCAATTTGAAAGTCAAACTGCATGCGTAGGATCCTCAGCCTCTCTAAAAGCTCCATGTAACCCTCTCAGACTTCATATCCTCTCCTTGCCTTGGGCTTATAGATGACCGGACCCAGCTGCAGTTTGTTTTTAAAAGCCCCTGGTCTATTTTAATGTTTATAGCTAGCAGGAGACTCCTCTTTAGTCCTTGGGACAGGATGCACTATGACATCACCTGAGGAAGTTACAAGGTGCCTGGTGCTTAGGTCCCTTAAGGACTCCTCTCTTGAGCAAAGTTATAAATTCCAGAACTTTACAAGCCAAAGCACAGGAAGACACAATATCAGATCAAGAATTTCTAGTAGGAATTGGAGGACCCTGGGGGAGAAGAGACCAGTGTCAGGATGCTTGGTTTATCATTACCTTGCTCTGAGCAAGGCAGAGAAGCCTTTAGCAAGCTGCAGACTTTGAGATCCAAAGGCACTGTGAACAAAATAAAGGCAAAATCATGGAATGCCTGTTAGTTTCAGTCCTATTTGAGTGGTGTAATCTAACCTGGTACCATATCCATTTATAGAGTCCCATAACTGATGTCTATTCTAGGCAAAGTTTCCATTCTGGGAACTGCAACACAGAACCAAGTAACCTGCTCACACAAGCAAACATCTACTGGAAAGCTGAGGATAAAGTCCGAGGCCCACCCATTTCAGAAAATTATTGTCATTGGATATCTTGACAAAGTCTTAGTGCTGACATCTGAGTTGGTCTGAAACCTACTTCTGAGCCTGCTTAATCTTAAAGCTTTCCACGCAGAGATTAACACTGCCCCAGCACATGTAGTGCTGGGGTGTAACATTTACAAAGGGAAATAACTTGAAAGGAAAGGAAACCAAAAGGCATAATTACCCCAGGCAACTGTTTTGTTCAAGCAGTGACTGCTGTGGTTTTAAAGCCTTATAATTTATCACAGCTCAGAGCAGTTTAAATCTCAGCTGTGCTCCTCTGAGAAATCGAGAGGCTTCCCTTCCTTTATTCCTTCTGACAACCTATTCTTTTAATATCATCTTAGCTCTAAGATGGCACAGACCCGGCTCTGCCTTCATCGCACAGAGAGAAACTGTTGACAGCAGCAGACAGTTACCTTTGCACTAGGCTGTGATGAACAAACAAGCAATGAGTGGAGCCATTCCAAATGGGTCTCATTCCTCTCAGGTTCAAGTAGCAGTTTGCTTGTTTTGTGGCTGTTAATCACCTCTTAAGCAAACAATTGCTTTATCTATGTACTGTGCCTCATTTCACTTTCAAATTATGTGTGTGTGTTTTGCTCCTAACAGCTTATTATGATCTATAATTAACAATTTTGTTGAAAGCAGAACTGAGCATTAAAGAGAACCACATACTCTCCGAGAAGTAACTTGAAACAGGCGGCCTTTGTTTTCATCGGAGATTTGACAACAGCATCTCCATCCTTCTCTGCTGTGCTTTGGTGTACTCAGAAATCCCCACGTACAGACGCAGAACGTTGAAATATTTTACATTTGGGCCAAATTTCAATTTGTTACCTCCAGACCTTAATAAACTGGAGGTTTCCATTTTGGAACCATGATTAGGATTAAGTACCACTTAGAATCCATAAGGAAGGCCAGGGATGGGCAGAACTACTCCTAGTGCAAGGAAGTTCCCTGGAAGCAACTTGGGAAAGCTCCCAGGTAATCATCAAAGTACAGGGAAGTCTCTGGACTGCTGAAATAAACTCTCTAGTCTTCTGCAAGTAAGCCAGGGGAAAAGGAGGAACAGGGAACAATTAAGTGATTAAAAGTGGAATTTATTGCATTGCTCTATAAACAGTGGTTCTCAAACTGTGGGTTGTAATCACTTTAAAAAAAATTCTATCTCCAAAAATATTTACATTATGATTCATAACAATAGTAAAACTACAGTTATGAAGTAGTAATAAAAATAGGTTTTTTTTCCTTTGGGAGTCATCACAACATGGGAAATTATGTTAGAGGGCATTAGGAAGATTGAGGACCACTGCTCTAAAATTTAGAGTATTTTCCAGGCCCATGGTACATTTCCAGTCTAAATGGCTTGCATTCCTTTCCCATCTTTCAGTTTATTCGAATTTACTGGGCATGTAAAAGCAATCTCACTCATGGAAACAGATCTTAAAACAATGAAATGAAGTCACTCAGTAGGCAGACTTCCTCGATATGTTTGGCATAGATAGTCCATATTTCCTTTGTTTTTAACCACTGGAGAACATTCTCTGTGAGACTTGTAAAAGTTACAAAGGACAGAAGACACAGCTCTTGAGGTCTGGGTAGATCTGGTTTGCCCAAGAGTCGGAAGAGCAGTTGAGCATGGCCTTTGGTTTGAGACAGCTTCATAGGCTTGGGCCCCATCTCTTTGTCATCCGGGGTGCAAGCTTGAAGCCATGCTAGGCTGTTCTTCTGAATCCAATTCTGAAATGAGCCAGATGCATCTCCTGTACCCTCAGCACATCCTTCGCTTGAAGTTGCCCTGTATTCTGTCTTACTTTGTTTTAGCATGAACAGCCACCAGTTTTATCTCAGCAACTACTTGTACTTTGCAAACACATCCCAATTCGAAGTGCTACAAGAGATTGAGATATACCTCCACAAAACACTACATTAGCAGAAAGATTATTTTTTAACTAAAACAATTGAGTAAAGCAACTGATCCCTCAAAGCACCTCCACGATATAAATTTCCACTTTTAAGGTAATATCCCTGTGAAATCTAAGGAATGTCTCAAAGAGGCTCTTAATTACTGTACCCACTTATCAGTCCACAGAAGGCACCAGAAGAAACCTCACTAAAATATGTATTCTTTTCTATTCATTTCCATTTATTTTGCTAGCCAAAAAAGCCTAACTACCTCCTCTTTGCCCCATGCTTCTCCATAGACTTACTAATCTTTGCTAGGATGCTAGATACTATCCATATTATAGTCACACCTCTCAGATCATTGAACTTTTTGTGCTACTACACACACTGTGTTGTAATACATTCATTTTTCTCTTGTTTACCTTTTGTCTGATTAAAGAGCTCTACCTACAACAGGTACAAAAGTAGAGGCAGACTAGTCATTGGATTTAACCAGGGAATGTTTAAAATTGAAATTTCCCTAGGTTTCATGCTGATTCTATCTCAGATTTCTTAGATGATATCCCAGAGTGTGCATGCAGTTTGGGAAACTCCAGACATGAAACTTATCATCATTAATTTCTGGAATCTACTGGTCTAGTTCATAAGTTAATGTAAGTAACATTAGAAAAAAATTAGGAGTTATCCTACTAGACAGTGGTTCTCATCTGTGAGTTGATCCCTTTGGGGTCAAGTCACCCTTTCATAGGGGTGGCCCAAGACCATCAAAACCCACAAATATTTACATTATAATTCATAACTGTAGCAAAATTACAGTTATGATGTTTCAATGGACTAGTTTTATGATCAATGATCACCACAACATGAGAAGCCTATTAAAGGGTCACATGATTAGGAAGGTTGAGAACAACTGCTATTAGGAACGGTGCAGAGGAAGATTTAAGATGTAGGCAAGATCTGGTTGTGTACCTACCTGTGGGTGACCCCATCAGACTTCAAAAACTAGTGCCAAATCAGTGGTCAGACAGGTGCTGTGGTTAAATTATGTGGGTCAAAAAAATAAAACCCAAAGTTTCCAGTCTTGGGAAAGGGGCAGATAAAGAAGAAGAGGGGTATTCAGGTAGGAAGGAAAAAAAGTATGAGGGAAAGAGGAAACAGACTGTATTGTTGTGGGAAGTCCTTCTATCTATGTATTGCTTTCACTGGTTAATTGAATAAAGCTCCTTCTGCCAGTGGCTTAGCAGAATAGGGCAAGGCAGGATTTCTAAACAGATAGAGGAAGAGAGAGTAGGTGGATTCAAAAAGACGCCATGTAGCCGCCAGAGGAGAAAGACGCAGGCCACCAGCTGGAACCTTTCTGGTAGGCTACAAGTCTCGTGGTAAAATCTAAAATAATAGAAATGGGTTAATTTAAGATGTAATAGCTAGCTAGAAATATGCTTAAGCTATTGGCCAAACAGTATTGCAAACAAGATAGTGATTACTGAGTGATTACTTTGGGTCTGGGCAGCCAGGAACAAACTAGCAGCTTCTGCTAAAACTATATCTTATCTGTGAAATTGTCAAAGAACTAACTTCAATAATAATACTAATTAAAACATCTAAAAAATATATGGATGCTGAAGTGTATCTGTCTACACTGATGCCTTTTGATAGGGTGTGGGAGGGCAATGACTCGGTTCTATTTAAGGAGCAGACCACTGAAAGCTTGAACATGCTCCAGCGAATATATACATAACACAAATTGGACTTTTTCCTACTTTTAAAAAATTTTTGAACCCTGTCTCGAAAAACCAAAAAAAAAAAAAATTTTTGGAGAGGCCAAATTGGTTGGAGATAGACATGGGAGGAGCGGGAAGTGAGTGTGATGGGGTACACAATGTGGTGTAACAAAGAATCAATTAAAATATTATGCTGATAAATAATACAAAAAATCGGGAAATGACTTATTGTATGGTGTCATACTTTTTCAGAATTAAAATTTTAAATATATTTTCAAAAATAGTTTGGCAAGAATATTGACACAAAATAGGTATCCAAGCACATGCATCACTCAGAGAGTGATTCTGTCTGCAATCTCTCTACATTGCTCAAGTTGTTGGTGATCATGTCAAGTGACAGAACTGCCTCAGACAATCACTAAGATTCTCAATTTTTCCTGTAAGAATGACCAATATCAAAAACAAATATGACACCTTAAGCTGGAGAGGATGTTGAGTAAAGGGAACACTTCTCCTTTGCTGGTAGAAGTGCAAACTAGTACAGCCACTTTGGATGTCACTATGGCTATTTCTCAGAAAATTAGGAAACAACCTACCTCAAGACCCAGTAATACCACTTTTGGGTATATATCCAAAGGATGCTCAATTGTGCCACAAAGACAGGTGCTCAACTATGTTCATAGCCACATTGTTTGTCATAGCCTAAATGCCCCTCTACCAAAGAATGGATAAGAAAAATGTGGTACATTTACACAATGGAATACTTACTACACAGTGGAAAAATATAACGACATTTTGAAATTTGCGGGCAAATGGATGTATCTAAAAAAAATTACATTTTTGTAATTTGAATGAGGTAAAACAGACCCAGGGAGACAACTATCATATGTACTCATTCATAAGTGACTTTTAGACATAAAGCAAAAAAAAAAACAGCCTACAATTCACAATCCCAGAGAACCTAGACAACAATGAGGGCCCTACGAGAAACATACATGGATCTAATCTACATAGAAACCAGAAAAGGATATGATTTTCTGAGAAAATTGGGAGCATGGGGACCATGGGAGAGGATAGAAGGGGAGGGGAGAGGAAAGGAGAGGAGCAGAGAAAAATATATAGCTCAATAAAAACAATGAAAAATAACAGATGCTCAGTTTCCAAGTCTTAGTACCCCATGTAAAAAGTAAAAATTCATTTGCTAAAGTAGGTTGTGTGAGCTTTAACTAAAATCCTCAAATTGAAGTAGAAGGGTGAATCAGAGAGATAGAAAATTGATGAAGAAAGCCTAGGAGAGGTTTGTTGTGCAGAAAATGCAGAGGTGAGGAGATTTGCCACTAAACCTCAGTTTCTACAGAAAACTTTTATTAGATGGCAGAAGATGGAATGGCTTGGGAGCCCCAGAGTTCTAGACTCTTGGTGGCTGATTTGCTTTATCAATGTTACTTTCAGGGAAAAAGAAGAACAAAAAGAAAAAAAAAATCATTCCTCAAAGCAAGAAATATTGTGACTTAAATTGCATTCACAAGATTCTCTGATTTAAAAAAAATCAATTTGTCAGATCAATTTTCTTAAACAAGTTCATCATATGCTAGAGCAATGAGACAATCAATAGGGAATGTTTTTCAGCTGCGTCCTAGCCTCCTCACTTCAGTAATTGCTAGAATTTCATATCGACAGGCCATAGGATACTTTGAAGGCCGAATTGATCCATTAGCCTGTGATGCTACAAGCCTGGACTGTAATAATGCTGTATCCCCCTAAGGAATGGGACTGAAATCAAATAGGAGGTAAACCATTACATTATGCCTTTAACCCTGCAAGAGCCTCTGTTGGAAACCTGGGAGAGAGGAAAAAGAAAAAGAACCAACACAGTAAGGAAGAATGTGGAACACAGCAGGAAGAAGCAGACAGCAGAGGCTTGCAAGGCAGAGAGCTATGTAAGATCCCCAGCCTGACTGCAGACAGTCACCACTACACAGGTGGCTGTGACTGGAGACACCAGAAGCAGGGCAGATGCAGCAAGGAGGAAAACAGCTTGAGAAGCTTCTGAAGGGGAACTCAGTGTTGCTTGTTGGTATCATCTTGGTGTTGAACCTTAATCCATAGTTTTTATTTACTACCAATGAGAATAAATACTTGTGCCTGGTGATGATATGGGATGTCCTTCTATATATGTGTTGCTTTTATCAGTTGATGAATAAACTTAGCAGAGTAAAGCCGGGTGGAAAATTTAAACAGAGATAAAGAGAAAGCATAAGCAGAGTCAAGGAGATACCAAGTACGTGCGAAAGGAGAAAGAGGTCAGAACCTTACCAGGAAGCCACAGCCTTGTAGACATACACAGATTATTAGAAATGGGTTAATTTAAGATACAAGGGCTAGTTCCAGGACAGGCTCCAAAACCACAGAGAAACCCTGTCTCGAAAAACCAAGAAAAAAATGTAAGAGCTAGCTAGATATATGCCCGAGTCATTGGCCAGTGTTGTAATTAACAAAGTTTTTGTGTGATTATTCATGTCTGGGTGGTCAGGAAACAAAAGTGTGGTTTCTGTGTACAAAATAGCACCAAAACATTTGGCAAGAATTCTAAACAGAAAAGAACAGAGTCAAGCTTGTCTTTTTTTGTAGTAGCATTTTCTTGGTGGACTCTGTTTGCTAGAGGAAAGTAAAGGCACAGCTCCTTTAAGAGAGGCTTCCCAACTCAATGATAGTGGCAAAAGCCTTGCAACTCTTTTAAGATGCTCTACCACCAAGCACTTAAATTGTGTTTGTGAGCAGCCAGTGGCAGGTTTCTTGGTGGTGGCAAACATGGCTCCTATCAATACCTCTGCCATGAAGCTAGACTCTCAGAAAGCTAAGGAATGTGATGGAGGCAGCCACCAAAGCTGCAACCTTAGTCCTAGCCATGCTGTTTAGCAGATTACAAACTCGTGAGCTCAGAAATAAATAGAGATATACAGTAAAGACAAACTCAGAAGGAAAAAAAAAATCTCTATATAGTTTACAGTGTACTTAAAAATAAATGTAGGCTTGGGAAAGAAAAGAAAATGGATAGAGAACGTCCTTTAAAAAAAGAAATAGAGTAGCTGGGCATGGTGGCATATGCCTTTAGTCCCAGCACTTGAGAAGCAGAGGCACATCTCTGTGAGATCAAGGACAACCTGGTATACAAAGTAAGATCCAGGACAGCCAAAGATACACAGAGAAACTCTGTCTTTAAAATCAAACCAAAAAATAAAACTAAAAGAAATAGAGTTTTTAAAAAGCCATGTAAAGATGGACAATATACAAAAAAATTTGGATTATGTATATTAATGTGTTTCCTTTGAATTTTTGACTGAGAACGAGGTAACTACAGGGAGACATTTCATTGTATGGGCTGCTAAGCTAAACCTATATGTGTGTGTGTGTGTGTGTGTGTGTGTGTGTGTGTGTGTATGTATGTATCTGTATATATATGGTATTTTGACTTCAAAATTTAAGATTAAGGACATGTTATTTTTTTTGGAAAACAGGTTCTGCTTTTGTTTCAACAGAGAAAAAAAAGCTGTGGATTACTGACCAGCTAATATGGATCAAACCAGATACCTTGATGCAATGTCTCAGGTGTTCCAGTATCCACAATAGTTTCAGAACTGTTGGCTGAGATGGACCAGCCACACAGGATAACCTATGAAAAACCTGATTAACAGTGCCATCAATCAGTAGGAAGCAGTTTTAAAAACTATGCCTAAATTTTCACATATTATTTATAAGTGTTTGTTTTCATTTAAGTGGAGTTTATTATAAATGGTTAAAGGTCACAAAGTCTTTCTAAAGAAAAAAAGGGTTATCATATAGAAATGAATACTTTGCATTGCTATGGACTTTGTTTACTGATATAAATTTAAGGTCTATTCTGTTATATGTATTTTCTAGTCTTTTTTAAGGTATCATATTTATTAGCTCATTTAATAATGTAATGTACAATTAAAATTATGGATCAATAGGTAATAATCTATAATAGTCAAACTGTAGTCATGTTAGTTAGGGTTTCCAGATGTATAGAGATATATTTCAGGTGGATAGGTATTCTTTAAACCTTTCAAAGACCTACAGAGTATGGCATTTAAAATGTTTAAAGTATTTAGATTTTTATTGACAGTGACACATGTCTGTTTCTGGCAGCACCAATTACTTCAGAGAGTCTGATGGGCATCCAAGAAACTGATTATGGAATTTGCCATTTGAGAAGGCTAGTCATTTGGGCAAGAAATTGTTCTTGCCTAGACTGTTTGATGGTACGATTATGAACTGGACGTGGTAGTCCCAGAGAAAAGTGATTGCTGAACTTTCCAAAAGATAGGATGGTCCTTCAGTGTTCCTGTTTCATAGAAGAAACTGCCAGCCATTCTGCAGGACACAGAAGAAAGCAACTGATGAACTTTGCCAGGATAGATAGAATAGATCTTCAAATTTCCTGCTTCACTTAAAAGTCTGCCAGATATTATAGGCCTAAAGGCTGAAAATGGATCCCCAAACATTACAAAAGAACTTTGGGTGACTGTCCAGGCAGCGAGATGTCTCTGTCATTTCTAGAACTTTGAAAGTTGCTTGCAATGCACTTTCTATTTCCTTATATAATATTTTATCCGTCTGGGGTCTTTGATCAAGTTGAAAACTAGATAGTCATAATTATAATTTGCCTTAGGTATGATAAAAGATAAATTAGATATAAATCTTTAGACTCACAAAAACAAGATACATGGTAAAGTATTTTCCTTAATTTGTCAAATGTAAATGGACTAAATAGTGTAACTATAAATTCTTGCTTAGTAACTGTTCTATATATGTAATTTTACTAGTTAAAGTTAAAACCTTCCTTAATTAGACAGAAAAGGGGAGATTATGTGGGATGTTCTTCTGTATATTTGTTGCTTTTATTGGTTGATGAGTAAAGCTCTTTTGACTAATGTTTTCACAGAGTAAAGTCTGGCAGGAAATCTAAACAGAGATATAGAGAGAAAGTAGGCAGAGTCAAGGAGATGTCATGTAGCTGCAAAGGAGAAAGATGCCAGAACCTTACTGGTAAGCCACAGCATCATGGCAATACACAGATTAATAGTAATGGGTTAATTTAAGATGTAAGAGCTAGCTAGAAATATGCCTGAGCTGTTGGCCAAACAGTGTTACAATTAATATAGCTTTGTGTGATTATTCATGTTTGGGTGGCCAGAAAACAAAAGTGCAGTCTCTGTCTATAGCCTGGGGCCCGGGAGAAAGGGAGCCACAATCAGCCTGGCCAAGGAGAAAGCAAGAGTGCAGGAAAAATGGAGACATGTACCTATTGTCTGGAGTTAGACTTATTCATTCTGTAATCATTCCTGCACTGTGCATTTGCACAGCTTACCTGTTTAGCATATACCACAATAGTGATTATGACAGTATTTAAGGGAAATCAAGGTTTCATTCACCACAAAGAAACTGCCATATTAGCCGGGCGGTGGTGGCGCACACCTTTAATCCCAGCACTCGGGAGGCAGAGGCAGGCAGATCTCTGTGAGTTCGAGACCAGCCTGGTCTACAGAGCTAGTTCCAGGACAGGCTCCAAAGCCACAGAGAAACCCTGTCTCGAAAAACAAAAAAAAAAAAAAAAAAAGAAACTGCCATATGGAGCCAGGTCATACTACCTTCTATAGTATAAAGTCTAGCATTTGTAATAGGAAATAAAACACAACAGACTGTATTCTACAACATTTGGGTAAAAAGCACTGATTGCCCCATTACAAGTGTGCTAATAATCTGTTAAGCAGAGCTGTCCATTAGCTTTCCTCCATATCAGTTAAGTGGGCTTCTCATGAGTGTCCATAGAAAGCAAATTTTCATAAGAAATGGAAATCTCCCACCACATGCTAGTGTGCTTAACCTTCAGCTTGTATGTAAAAATTAGGCATGCTTTATTAACACTCAAAAACCATGCTCTTACTACTCTCAAATACAAGCATGTATAGATATGGTCATTATATTGGTCACAGAAGGGCTGGATCTGCATGGCCAGTTGGCATATGTAGATTGCTTAGGCCTGACACCAGCAGAAGACAAACCACTGTTCTGAATTGTGACATGTTGGGCACCTGACATTTCAAAGAACACTGACACACTTGGAAACTGACATCTCTTTTCAATTTCAATGAAAACCTGACTTAATTAGCTCATCTGCGTATGTGTTCAGGATGTTCCAAATAAGAGCTGAACCTGAACTTTATGCAAATATAATTTCTCTATTTTGAATAGTCAGCTGAAGAGTCAACTTCCTGTTTTCCATGTAAGAACTTAGACAGGAGGAAAGAAAATTACAAACATGATAACTATCCCAATAATAAGTTTTGTCAGTATGGTAGTATATAATATAATTGACAGAATTAAATAATATGCAGTTTGCAATGTTTTTATTTTAGGAAATTTCAATAAATTTTGGAAATTAGGATTGAAGAAACAGGCTCAGCAGTTAAGCACTAACACCTGAGTTTGGTTCCCAGCACCCTTGTCAAGTGTCCCACAAACCCATGTAACTTCAGATCCAGTGGGATAACACCTCTGACCTCCACAAGTACCTGAATACTCAGGTGCAAATATCCACATATAAACATACACAAATATAAAAGCAAAATATAATAATAAATTATGGAAAGTTAAAACTACATCTATAATCATACTGTATGCCATCACATAGTAGCACCCACCTTTCCTAAATTGCAGTCCTCTGAATAAACCTGCCATTCAAGTGTACACAGTATAAAGGCAGGGAGTGGGTGTTGGGATTCCCATATAAAATGAAACAGCAGACTTCTGTATGGTTCCTGTCAAAAATCCCATCAACATGAGGTGTGGATACAGCTGTATCTTTAGGACTTATAACTCTCTAGTTTCAAACTAGTATCCTGATATTTATACTTTTAATATTATGAATGTGTCTCTGATATACAACTTGGCATAGGAACCAATTAGTTATTTAGATTTGTTCAGTGCTCTGAATTCTTACTGTTGAAAGTGGACATGGACAAATGGATGCTAAGAAATGGAGAAGTCCTAGTTCTGCCCCAGATGACTAGGATCAGAATGTCTAGACATTATATTCAAGGACCTTGAAGTTCAAATCTCTTACAGTTATTGAGATGACATTGATGGTATTGTCAATACCCTAACTCACAATTCAAAGAAATGCCTAAATTTACTAAGGTGAATTGTGCCACCAAATGTCATTTTGAATCATATAAAGTATTTATAATTTTAATAACTTCATCTAACTTTTCATAAGATATCCTGTCAAATGTCTCTCACATTAAAGTTCTGCAGAATATACTATTCTCTGAAAAATGGGAAGTGTCTATAAGAAGTGGTATATGTTTACATGAAGAAATACAGACAAGAAAAAAATTTAAAATCCAGTAAGGAAAAACAACTGAAAGAAGATTCCATCATAGAAAAGCCATCCATGCAGTGTATATTGTATGATAGAATACATAGGCATGCCTATAATATGTATATGTCACCATGAGCATTGTACATACTGAGGAAACCATTGCCGATCAAAGATTTACAATGGCACTGAAGATAGCCATAGGGACAGCACACTCACTTTAGTACAGCATAGAGCTCCCATGGCTTATAGTGTTTATTGTCTTTCTTGTTTCTGGGTGGCTCAAATGGAACCCTTGTAGTAACTGTGCCCCTTCATTTCTAATTTTACTAGTTTGAATCAAATGATGTTACTTAGGGTTAGTATGCCTAGGAGTTGTCAATAATGTTTTTTTTCATTTGTTTTTTTCAAGGAACTTATTCTATGATCCTGTGTACTGTACATTCCATTTCAATGTCTGCCCTGTTCTTCATGGTTTCTTACCATCTATTGCTCATGAGCTTGGATTGTTGTTTTTCTAAGAATTTAAACTCATCATTATGATTTTTTACATACTATCTCTTCTTGCTTTTTTAATTTAAGGATGTTTACCTATAAATTTTGCTCCTACAACTACCTGAGAACTGTCCCAAAGATATTGGTAAGTTGTTCTTTCAATTTAGTTTGATTTTAAGATTTAAAATTTTTCCTCCTGATTTTTTTCTATTGTCTACTGGTCTTTCAAGAGTATGTTGTTCAGTTGTCAAGTCTGCATGTAATTTCGATACTCTTGTTGTTTACTTTTGTTACTGACTCTAGATCTAATCCCCCATTATCTAATGAAGTACAAGAACTTACTTAGATTATTTCTTATTTGTTAAGCCTTGCTTTTGTGGCCTAGAACACAGTCAATAGATAGTTCCACGGTCTGTTGTAAGAAATATGTATATCATGTGTATCTGGTGGAATAGCATGTACTGTTTGGAATCTCCAGCTGAAGGGGTGGTTCTCTAGACCCCCATCCTCATCATGCCAAGCAGCAGCTCCTTGGTACAGTTTCATTCCAGACTCTGCCCTGAGAAAGCCTACCATAGGG
Organism: Microtus ochrogaster; assembly: GCF_000317375.1. Taxonomy (NCBI): domain Eukaryota; kingdom Metazoa; phylum Chordata; class Mammalia; order Rodentia; family Cricetidae; genus Microtus; species Microtus ochrogaster. The sequence continues at coordinate 10,432,076 of NC_022016.1, forward strand.
GCTCCTTAGAGATGACTGGGACACTCCTACAAGCTATCTAATACCCTGCCCATAGATCTGCCGTGTGTGTCTCATGTCCTCTCTTCCTGCTTTCCTGAGTGTCACCCAGGGGTGTTCTGCTTTGCATTGCACTGTTTATTAAATCTGGATTTATTGATTTAGTTTGATTTGACTTATTGCATTAGCAGTGAAGGAATTCAGCAACTAAGGATCTAACACCTAACATATACATATGTATTCAGTCTGTTTGGTCTAGGAATGTGCATTTGTTTTGAGATTTCTTCATTGACATTTATTTCAGATGACCTGTCTAGAGATCACAGTGGGAAATTAAAGCTGCTCACTATTAGTATATCATATTAATGTAACCATTTATGCCAATTAGTGCTTCATAATAAATTTGAAACCCTCAATATTTGATTCAATTACTTCTAATTATATCTTATTGTCGAATTCTCTCCTTCATTCATGTCTACTGACATTTTTATCTCTTCTGATTTTAGACTGAAGTCTACTTTATCAAATACAAGAATAGCTGTTTGAGCTTGCATTCAGCTTTCATACAGCTGATAAAACCTCCATCCTTTGATTATCATTCAGTAAGCTTATTTACTAAATAATAATTCTTCTCCATCAAACTTCCAATGTAATTATTCACAGAAATTGAAAACAAAATCTTAAATTTCATATGGAAACACAAAAATCCAGGGATAACACAAACAATTCTGAATGATTAAAAAAAAAAAGCTAGAGAGCCAGGTGGTGGTGGCACACACCTTTAATCCCAGCCTTTAATCCCAGCACTCGGGAGGCAGAGGCAGGTGGATCTCTGGGAGTTCGAGGCCAGCTTGGTCTACAAGAACTAGTTCTGGGACAGGTACCAAAGCTACAGAACCCTGTCTAGAAAAACCAAAAAAAAAAATAGCTAGAGATTCAGAATTCCTGATTTTAAGTTATACTACAGAGCTGTAGTAATAAGACAGCATGGTATTGGCAGAAAAATATACATTGATTGATGGACTAGACTTGAGGACCCAGAAAAAATTAAATTCCTGATTTTTGACAAAGAACCTAAAAATACATACTGAAGAAAAAGCATTTCCAACAAATGGTGCTAATCAAACTGTACATGTATATGTAGAAGAATGAACTTAAAATTCTTATCTCTTAATACTACACAAAACTCACTTCCAAATGGATCATGGACCTTGAAGTAAGACCTAATACTCTGAAACTGATCAAAGGTTCTATAACTTACTACAGAAATACTTGCTCAAACATGTTTATCTCTATTTGCTGTGTAACAAAACATTTCCTGGGGAAATGCAACATTCATATCTATTCACTACAGATAGGGAGTGCATGGATAGACCAACGTATAGGGAAACCACCAAATTCCAACTTGGTTAACCAAGGAATTCTGTTGGGGTTACTCACAGGACTATGGGTGAGGGGTTATGTACAAGAACACAAATAACACAAAGACACCTGTGCCCACCAAAGCCCACCCTAGTACTGGTGATAGTTCATTAAATCTGGAAACCCAGAACACACTGCATATCAGTAGCAGCTAAATAGGTTGGAGAATGTCTTTTTCAAGTGCCTCTACTGTGTTGTATTATGTTTTACTCTTTTAGCTTTTTGCAGGTGGGCACCACCAAACTACCAAATAAATAACACATGGAGGATTATTCTTAGTTATGAATGCCCAGATTTAGCTTGGCTTGTTTCTAGCTAGTTTTCCTAAATGAACCCGACTATCTTTGGCCTCTAGGCTTTTTCCTTTTCTTACTTTTATATATCTTACTTTCACTCTTTCTTTGTGGCTAGCTGGGTGGCTAGGTGCCTAGCCCCTGACATCCTCCTCCCCTTGTTCTTTCATTCCCCTCTTCCTTGATTCTCCTTCTACTTATACTCTCTGCCTGCCAGCCTGGCCTGTCCTTGCTCCTGCCTCATTATTGGCCATTCAGCTCTTTATTAGAGTGTTTTAGACAGGCAAATAATCACATTTTCACAGAGTTAAACAAATGCAGCATAAACAAAAGCAATGCATCTTTACATCATTAAACAAACGTTCCACAGCATAAAGTAACACACTTCAAAATAATAATCCCCAACAAAAAA
>NC_022016.1:10442272-10446427 GCF_000317375.1 Microtus ochrogaster
GATTGCCCAGGTAGTCAGTTGTCTCTGTCAATTGTTGCACATTTTGGATATATCTCGTTTGTTAAGTAATATTTATTCCCTTCTCAGATCTTTGACGAGGTTGAAGATTATATAATTGTAGTTACTCTCTACATTATTTAGACTCCTTGAGATAGAAGTGTCTTTGGAACTTTGATCCTCTGAGACTGTTGGGAAAGTCTTCTTTGTAGCTTGACTAGTTGGAGAATGACTCTCAGCAACTAGGCTTATTTACTCATGGATGGAGGGGCATAGTGAAACTTGTCAGCTTCAGGAACTACCTAAAGCTAGTTAGAGTTGTTTACCTCCCTCCTTAAGGAGCTTCTGAACAAGATAGAATGTTCCAATCTCAGAGGAAACTCTTACACAGAAATGCTCTATTTACAACAGCCAAGAAATGGAAACAACTTTGATGTTCACCAACTAATGAATAGATAATGAAAATGTGGTATAGTTACACATTGGAATAATATTCAGTTGTTAACAGAAACAAAGTTATGAAATTTATAAGCTAATCCATTGAACTAGAAATAATTATTCTGTATTACGTAACCCAGAACCAGACAAACTTCTCATTTTTTTCTCTCATTTGTAGATGTTTGATTTGAATCTTTAAATATGTGTGTTTTGTTGTAGAATATTATTTGAAGATGTGTTACATTTGGTTTTGATATGGAATATTTGTTTAATGATGCAAAATGCATTGCTATGTTTTATTTTACATTTGTTTAACTTTGTGAAGCTGTGTTACTTTACATGTCTAAAACACCTGATTGGTCTAACAAAGAGCTGAGCAGTCAATGGCAAGGTATAAAAAAGGATAAGTAGAGCTGGCAGGCAGAGAATAAATAAAAGGAAAAGAAAGAGAGAAAAGAGATGAAGGAGCAAGAAAAGGAGGAGGAGGAGGCCATGGGCCAGTCACCCAGCAACACCACCACCACCAGCCACAAAGTAAGAAGTAAAGAAAGGTATATAGAATAGAGAAAGCTAAAAGCCCAGAGGCAAAAGGTAGACAGGATAATTTAAGAAAAGCTGGCTAAAAATAAGCAAAGCTAATGCCAGGCATTCATAAGAAAGAATAAGCCTCCATGTCTGATTTCTTTGGTAACTGGGTTGTGGGGCCCCCAAAAGAGCAAAAGAAAAAAAAGCAACAACTATAGTGTTTTGTTTGGAATCCTTCTGGTGTCTAGGAAAGAAGAAAGTGGCTAGGAAGTAAGGAGGGATAAAAGGGAGGGCAGACAGAATGTGAAGGGACTGTAGCAAAATCAAATATGTCAAACATAGCATTGGCAGCCCTCACTCTTCTCCTCTATTCCCTCTGCCTTGCTAAAAAGACAAACAAACAGCATTATATTATCACTAGTCTCCAAAGTCTATTCCCTTTTTTGGTTCCTTCCTCTTCCTGAGGCTGACTACCAATATCCAGGTATCCAAGTATTAAAGTCTAGCAATCAAAGCCCCTTTTGCCTTGATTAAATAACATGCCCAGTTAAAACAAACACATCATCCCAACACATTGTTTCCCCTTTTATATTTATAAACTGCCATTTTACTATGGATCACATCTGTCTCTTCTATATTTAAAGCAGCCCTTTTTCCCCCATCCCCATAAGGCAAATATCACTTCAAACTCTCCCTTGTTCCCTTCTCCTCCCTTGTCTCTGTTTCCTGTCTTTGTCTCTTATTTTCTACCCTTTGTCCCTCTGGTTTAAAGAAATCTTTGTGCTGAGAACTTGGTCTTGGGGTACCTAAGCTGATACTGTTCCTTTCAGAATACAGATGCATAACGGAGAAAGGAAATATAATGGATTCCTATTCCATTATGAAGGATTAAATTATGTAGCGTATGGAGGACTGGACAAAGAAGGGAACACAAGAGGGAAATAACACTATTTTTTTTATAAAGTTTTATGCAATAGAAACTTCCTATATATGTCTGTATGCAAAAAGAGTTTAGGAAGTTACCTAACAAATGAATAATACCAAATAAACAATTACTAGAAATTAGAGCTAAACAAAAAGCCCAGTGGCAGGAATGACTTACTTCTTTGGGAATTATTTGTCAGTGGAATCCTATGGACCCCTAAATATAACAAGTTATTGCTGCTTTTCTTGGTTACTCTAAAAAAATTGAGCATAAACCCTGTTGCTGAAGACAGCACATACTTGAGTTATAGAACATGGATAAACCAAGTTGGTACTGAACAAGAAGCTTCATCTTCAGTTGCTACCTTATGTAATGTTGGAAGGTGGTACACGTGCTACCACAGGAGATTTGTAATCTTCAGTTCCAGCTCTGAACCATGGTAGCTAGAATAATGATAGACATGGCAGGATGTGACTGCTAGTGCAGAGTGTTATAAATGTCATCAAACATTTTCTGGGTGGACATAAGTCTTGTTCTACAATACAGACCCCATACCTGACACTATTGTCAGAGGCATGAACCTGTGAGTCGGTAATACATAGGCCCTAGGGGAAAACTTGTCATTATTATTCTGCTAAAAAGACATAGTTTTAAAATTTATTCATTTTTATTTTATGTGTATTAGTGTTTTGCCTACATGTACGTCTGTGTGAGGTTGCCAGATCTCTCAGAACTGGAGTTAGAGACAATTGTTAGCTGGCCTGTAGGTGTTGGGAATGGAACCAGAATCCTATGGAAGAACAACCAATGCCCCTAACCTCTGATCCATCTCTCTAGCCCCAGGATATAGTCTTAAACTGATTCCTAAGACTTATTCCTATAGCCATAGTTTAGTTAGCAGTATATGGTGCCTAACACAAAAATCCACAATTGGTCAAGTTGCAGAGCATAAACAGACTGTGTATAAGTCTCATACTTCAACAGAATGTCTGTATTGCACCCATGCACTCAAAGCTCAGTGGTCATTTTGGAAGATGGGTTGGAAATAGTGAAAGAGCCAGAAGCAGCAGACAACTATAAGTGAAACGGTTTGGGGGACAGAGCGAGGCAGTTGCACCTGCGAACTCGCAGTGGTTGTGACAGCACGAGCAAGACTCCTGCAAGGTCAAGCCAGGCAAAGCCCCAGCACAGAGAGGGAAGCAGGCCCCACCCTAGGTAGAAGCCAGTTGCGATAGCTACTTGAAGAGACTCTGTTTTCTGTTTATAAATGGGTTTTATTTGATGTGCATTGATTGGTATACTGCCTGCATGTATGTCTGCGTGAGGGTATTAGATTCTGCTCTGGAACTGGAGTTACAGACAGTTGTGAGCAGCCATATGGATCCTGGGAATTGAACTTGGGTCCACTAGAAGAGCAGCCAGTGCTCTTAACTGCTGAGCCATCTCTCTAGACCTGAGAGGTTGATTTCTTTTTTTTTTCCTTTTTTAATATTTTTATTGGGGGGAGGGGTCAGAGATTACAATTTGATTTCCGCTTGTCCTTTACTTAAGATTTACAAATTCTGCTTGAGCAGAAGTCCAACACCTATCTCCTCCCACCAAAGGGAACAGTCTTCTTCAAAGAGGGAGGGCAGGGCATGGGCAGTTTCCATAGAAGGCAAGAGTAGGTAACTTCCACCAGACGGAGGCAGAGAGCGTAAGGACTACCGATGGTCCTGCATATTCAAAAATGAAAACCCAAATAATGGCAAACGCTGAAAGCTGGGGAGTTTCCTGAGTTATCACCACTTCCTGTTTGGCATTCTAGGCAAAACCCTACAGCATACACACAATCAGTACAGGACAACTGCAGACTGAATACAACAGCCGGCAGCATGGGAGAAGCCAAGGACGGTGCTGCTATGGCAGTCCTCAAAATTCCTTGGCTCCTGCACAGCAGCTTCTGTGTCCTGGAGTGCCTTCATGATTAGGCTATGTGGAAGGCTGCTGCTAAGAGCTGACAACGAGAAGCCATTTGGGTCACTGTGGGTGACTCCAGAGTAGATACTGCAGAGCAGAGCCAGGGTTCCCAAGAAAACTGTGGCTAAAATGCAAGAACTTACAATGCTTGAGCGGGCTCTAGGAGGTGGAATCCAAGTCTTGCAAGCTGTCTTGAACATCAGCGCTGTCTTTGCTGTCACTGCCACTGTCATCTCCAGCCAGGTTCTGCTGACAGGCCTCTTCAGAACCAGGAAGTGTGCTGCCCTGATTCTCCTTGGAACCCAGAACCA
>NC_022016.1:10447072-10457163 GCF_000317375.1 Microtus ochrogaster
CTCGTCCATCTTCATGCAAGTGGGGTCCCAGTCGTGTCCGAAACGAATGACGACCAAGCGGTCCTCCTCCGACAGGATGGCCTGGTCTACCTGCCAGCCATTGTGCAGATGCGGGAGCATGTACGACATCTTGAGTGGGCCTGTGCGGCCGGAAGCCGCGGGCTGCCTCCAGTCGGAGCTCGGGGCCTACACAGGGCCTCGGCTCGCACCGGACCGCACCCCTGCACCTCCGTCTCCATGGGGACCATACCCCGGCGGCCCCAGCCCCACGGGGCCACACCCGACAACCTCTAACCTCGTGAGAGCGCAGGAGGCCCGACCGCCGGTGACTCCTCGCAGCACCAGCGTCCTCAGAGGTTGATTTCTTTAAGGACATGAACCCTGGTAAATCAAGCACACTCGAAAAGACAGCCTTATACTCAAGAGTATTTGGGCAGTACAAACTGGTCTCAATTTGGTTTCTTATTTGTGTTTTTTTTTCTTTGTTTGTTTTGTTACTTTAGAACAAGAACTGTGTGGAAGGTAGAATGGGGATGGATCTGGGATGGGAAGAGTTAGAGGAGGGAGACTATGATCAAAATACATAGAATTCTTGAAGATTTAATAAAATAAATTTTAAAAAATGTTTGTGATTCTTGCAGGCAAAAAATAGTGAATCTACATTTTGATTTGCAATTTTAGTGACCCTGTTTGTGTCTCTTTGTTGTCAAATTGAATGCATTTAAAGTTATTGTAAAAATGTTTAGTTATTCCTATAATTCAGTTGATTGTTTAGGTTGTTTAGTTATCTTTCTTTTTCCCCTTACTAACATCAGGAGTTTAGCGATTTACTATTCTGGACATGGCAGACTCTTTCCTACCTCTCCTTTGATCATCTGCTCCTTTCATGTGATTATTTTTTCTTTGCTGTCAGACTTTTCACTTCTACCTCTTGGATAGCGTTCTTTTTAGTTTCTTCTTCATTGCTTGCTAAGCTACAGTAGTTTGTGCTCCCCTCAAAATGTGCTGATATGTTTATTAATTTTAATTTTATTCACTAATCTTAAAATATATCATTTAGTTTGAAACATATCATTCTCACCTCTTCAGGCATTTACTACAACTACTGAGAGATATCTTATTCTGAGAATTTGCCTTTGTAAATGAGTTGGTGTTTACCTTTAGGGGTTTTAATATTGCTTCTTTGTTGTATGTAAACATTTCACATCTTGACCACAGTATATCGTGGTGAGGTTTTTATCCAGTCGTTTCTGTTGGGATTCTGAATGCCTGTGGAGTTTTGAGGTCCAGTTCCTTCTTAAAATTAAGCTATGGATCTGAGTTCCTTTATCTAGCCCACATAGTTTTCTCTTGTCATATCTTAGCACTCTTATATACTGTGGTTCTCTCTCTCTGTCTCGCTCTCTGTGTCTCTCTCTCTCTTTCTCCCTCCCTCTCTTTCAATATGAGACTATATTAGACTTTATTTCCTGAGAATTTTATACATGTATGCAACTTATTTTGAAAATATTTAACCCTCTCCCCACTTCAATTCTTTTAAGATTCCCCCAATATCTTCATGCCAACCTCAAGTCCTCTTAAAAGGATTTTATGACCTGCTGAGTCTAAATAGTGATACCCATATACTTACAGTGTGAGGCCATCCACTGAAGAACATTCCACCAGCCAGGCACCATACCCCTAAAGAAAACAAACATTTCCACCCATGGCAACAAGGAACTGTCAGTAACTCCTCAGCTAGCAGTGGAGACTTGTAAGGTCCCTTCCAATTCATGCTGAAATATTGACTGGTTTGAGCTTTCATAAGTATTTTTAAATAAATTATTATTTTTATTATTATTATTATTATTATTATTATTATTATTATTATTATTATTATTTTATGTGCATTGATGCTTTGCCAACATGTATATCTGTGTGAGGGTGCTGCGGCATATGTTTTCTATTCTCAGGTCTCTGGGGTAGCTCAGTTTTCAAGAGAAGGTACCCAATCACTGTCCTCTGGGTCTTAGAGTAGGAAGGAGAAGCCCCATCATTCTGTTGAATAATCTGCCTCAGAAGTGACTCACGTTCAAACCTACACCTGGATTGAAAACATGTGAGGACTTTGGGCTTGTTTTGGATGTTGGACTGTCTGCCTGTTTACCTAGTACTTTCTGCCATATCTTTTTGTCTTATGTTCAGCTTGCCCTCCAGTTACTAGGGAGCCACAAAGCAGGAACTGTTCTAGACAGAGCTTTCTTATTTTCTGTGCTCACTAACCATTTTCTCTGTGTTTTTCAGGTATCCTGTCACTACCTTGGCAAATTTACAAAGCTATTTCTTACTTGGTCTCTTTGGAACAGAGACAATTTCTTTTTTCTTAGTTTGATTTTTCTCCTTCACAGGGTTGTACAGAAACAGCTTCTAGTTTGACATCTTACCTAGAAATCTGAAACAGACTAATTAAGCCAAACCTTGAAAATACAGAGAACCCAAGCCTTCAGGCAACTTTACAATTAGACTGGAAATGAGTTTGGGAATAGCCAGTACTTTTCATTATATAGGCCATTTTTATTGTTTGTATGCCTATCATAAAGAAGTTGAATTGAACCTAGACCTTCCAACACACACACATACACACCACACAGGACAAGTTAATTATGCCTTTCTATATGTGTGCTATAGAGACTATACCTAAATCTATTTTAGCAATAAAGTAAAACTAATCGCTATGAGAAAAATTAAGATATAACTAAAAATATTTTACTTGTTATTTAAAACAAAAAGTATTTTCTTAGATCAATTGGTAGTCATATTATGATGGAATTTATATGAGATAAAATAACTAGTTTTTTTCTGCTCACAACAAACTATTTTACCTTTTGAATGCTAGTTTATATACTTTGTTCTTACCTCCAGACATGGGTACATGAGGTATGGCCAGTCAAATAATACTTTGTTCCTAATTTGGGATGGAGTAGGTGAGCCAGAGTGATAGGCAACATCCCTTCATAGGTTTGTCATATGTGTGATGAAGCAAAGGAGTTCATTCAACTGTAGTTGACAAATTTTACCACTTGGAGACATTCTATATGTAGAACAAATAGGTTATAGACAGAAATGATGAGTAAAAGATGGATGGATGGATGGATGGATGGATGGATGGATGGATGGATGGGCAGATTGATGTGCAGACGGATGAATGAACTATCCTTAAGGACTCTGCCAAGAAAATGAAAACGACATCTAAAGTTCAAGTACATGGCTCTAATTCTTGAGGCCCTAGGTTCTGGGATATAACTCTCATCCTATAATCTGTACTATTTCCCTGTAGGATGCCACGCTGCTAGCTCAGCCTGACTGCAGAGACTGGTGGGGGGGTGCCAGGATTGAGACACAGAGGCTTCTTTTCAGGTGGAAGAAGAGCAACCTTTATTTTTCCCAAGCTAAAGCCTTTTATACCTCTACTGCTTCTGTGGAAAACCACCGGCCAGAAAGAATACAAACATCCTTGTCAATTACAGACCACAAAGAAGTTCCACTGTTGGTCAGGGGGAGTGAGGGTAGCTAGATCACAACAACTCCCCCCATTTTATTTCATACAATAAACGGTGACTGTCTTGTTACTTTGGGTGAAATACCTTGCCTGTCATAGGGAATAGCCCTCTAATATTCCCTGTCTTAGGTGGCAGCCTGGCCCCAAAGTACTGCCTGTCTGTGTCTACCCAGACACATAGCCCTAAACCAAGTATCCCCAGGATGACAGCGCCAATGAGCTAGACCAGCACTGCAACCATCTAGCATGTACTAACTGGGTGATAAAATTAACAAAAGCAGTATTGCAAAGCCCTCTCATATGATGGTTGAGTTCCATAACAGTAGCAGAAGCATGCAATACAGTGCCAGGAGTAACACACATAACATGATTAACTGTTGAAAAGTCCAAAGATAGTCCACTCCTGAACCAGAGCCATTTGTTGGTTCAAGGTCAATATGCCCAATTGAATATGTCCATTAAGATCATTTTGAATGTTCAAAGCATTGCTGACTCTTTCAGCCAGCTGGTTGGCAGTCTCAGCCATCTGCACAATCTGGGAAAGAGCAATTCCAGCAGCAGTATCTGCGGTGGCAGACATAGCTCCTCTGCCAATACAGAACAACAGGGATGGGCCCTTCATCTTTAACTGGCACAGGCATGGCAGAAGGAATCCTTACAAGGAGATCATTGTCTTCTATGGTCCAGCAGTTGTTGCCATATTTGTCAATACTCCTGACATTGCCGCAGCATCCCCCAGACCACTGGGCACTGACTGGGCCAGGGCAACATGCCTTTCACCCAAGACACCTATCAAAGCTTTGCTCCAGCTGCCTTCTGGCCTCAGATGCACTCTCTCTTGGTCTAAACTGCTGCATGGAATGGAGCAGAACTCAGGGAAGTAGGCTTGCCACTCCTGCTCCAGAACCATTGAAGGGGTTCCACTTTAACAATCTTTTAGGGAATTTGTGCATCATCAACCTGTCTGGCTTCTTCCTGTTGAGGGGGGTGCTGCATTCTTGGGACTATTTTACATCAGCATTTCAGGGGGTCTTGGTGAATCAAACCACATAAATTTGCAATGAATCCACAGGTTTTCATCCTCTGTGGAGACAAAAGCAGAACCTCTTTTCCAAAGCATCAAATCCTTAGACACATAATTTAAAGTCAAAATACCTTTGTTAGCAGTTCCCAGAATCAAATGTCTTTCTCCAGTCCAGAACACAAAAGACAACACAATCAACATAGCAACATACATCTATACATATTCTATCTTTTTGAGGCCCTCAATTCACCCTCCTGCCTCCTCTTTATTACTTCCCTACTGGCCAGTCTTCCAGAGGGTATCCCTCAGAGTGTCTCTGGGGATGAAGAAACACATACTACTTTTAATCTGACTTGACTTGTTCCCAATCTGGAACATTTAAACGCCTTCCCATAATAAACCAGGGGCTAACTTGAGCTATTGTTTGTACAAAATCTTCAGCTATCTTCCTTTTTACTTCTGTGCCTTGTTACTTTAAGAGTTTCAGTTACTTTTTCAGGCCTTCAATTCACCCCCCTGCTTCTTCTTTATACTTTGGAGGGTGTCCCTCAGATTATCTCTGGGGATGAAAAAAAAAAAAAACATTACCTTCCCCAACAAGCTCCTTGATTTAGCCAGCAGATGGAGCAACCCCTTTCATGAATCCCCACTTTCCAGATCTTGGTGGAACCTCCACTTGTTGCACCCAACACAGCTTGGATGCCGAGACTGGTGGGGGGTGCCAGGATTGAGACACGGAGACTTCTTTTCAGGTGGAAGAACAGCAACCTTTATTTTTCCCCAGCTAAAGCCTTTTATACCTCTACTGCTTCTGTGGAAAACCACCAGCCAGAAAGAACACAAACATCCTTGTCAATTACAGACCACAAGGAAGTTCTGCTGTCACTCAGGGGGAGTGAGGGCAGCTAGATCACAACAGTAGGATACATGAGTCAACATACTCTCATTTTTCCCTACCTTCTGAAATTGATTTTACGCAACTAGTAGCATTCAACTAGTAGCTTTCAACTAGTAGCATTTGGAGCAGTATAGTAGTCTGTTTAAATACAATACTGTTTTGACAGCAAAATGCTGCTCTTCATACTGATGGTAATGCAAGTCTGCAGATCCATCTCCAGGCTTTTAGGCTTTTTCTTAAAGCCACTTCAACTACTGCCTTCTCAATGTTCTTAAAATGGTCTTCTCTTCATGAAACTATATCAAAGTTTCCCTCAGCAACAGATCACTGATATCCAGAAGACATTTAACAAGGTTTGCTCAGTCTTCTCCTGACTCTCACACAGAAACATGTCGAAAATTTCCAGATCACTCAATTATTTTTGCACCCCTGACTGTGTGGAACTCTGCCCACTTCAGGCTCATGAACATCCTCTAGATTTGCTATGTCAAGAGAAGAACTAATAAGTCCACAACTTTTTCATTGCATCGGTGCACGTTTAATTCAGGCCAGATGCTACCTGAAGATTAAAACAAAGCTAGGATGATCCTCAGATGGTTTTACATTGTGAATATAAAATAAAGTTATACTATCCTAGCTATGACTAGTGGGCACATACTCATGAAGCAGAAGTCAGTGTTAAGCCTTTCAACCACAAGAAAAAGGATTGATTCAGGAGATAATGTTCCTAATGCTTAAAGATGGCCCATTGGAATGAATGAGGTAAGAGAAAAGTCGATCCTTTATTTGGAATCCTAAATAAACAGCTTTAGGAACATAAAACTTTTTTTGAGAATATTATATAGTTTTTTTTTCCTTTCCTCCCTCCAAACCCTCCCATATGCACCCACCTACTCTCTTTAAAAATTTATACCATTTTCCCCATTAACTCTTATTATATGCATATATGCGTATATATATACATTCCTAAATATAACCTGCTAAATCTATATAATGTCATTCATGTATATGTTTCAGAGCTGATTATTTGGTATTGGATAACCAATTGGTATATTCTTCCCTAGAGAAGACTATTTATTCCACTTCAAGCAATACTTAGTTACTTGTAGTTTTTTGTATAAAGTTAATTCCTGGTGGGCTTTCCCCCATCTGTTTTTAAAAGATTTATTTATTTTTACTAATATGTATGTGCCTGTGTGAGTTTGTGTACATTATGTGTGTGCAAGTGCCCAAAAGGAAGCTTATTACTAGAACATGAGTTACAGGCAATTTTGAGCTGTCTGATATGAGTGCTGGAAACCAAATCCAGGTCCTCTTCAAGGGCAATAAGCATTCTTAACCACAGAGTCATCACTCCAGCCTCCAGACATGGAAAAATTTCAAGGATAAGAAGTTTTCATTTCAAGGCAAGAGCAAAGAAGGTTAAAGTCTCCAAAACCATAAATATAAATAAGCATGTGGAAAATGATGTCACCTTCCCAGCTGACATGAGCTTAAGTAGTCAATGCTGTGCCACAGAGTTCACCTGAGCTGTTTCCCTTGCTAAACCATCATCTGAAAGACAAGTTGCTTATTTGAACCTGGGGAGAATTTCATGTTCATCTTATATGCATGTATTTCCTAACTCGTTCCTTGGATCTAATAAAAACTTGTGTCTACAACAGATCTGGGTTTACTTCAGTGGGATAAATAATGAATAAGACTTTTTCCAGTACAAGTCTGCCTCTAAACTTTAGAGTCTAAAGTCTGATTTTTAAGCACTGGGCTAATTAAGCACAGCTGGATCGACATCAGTCCTGCTCAACTGTGAAGATTAAACTGGCAAGGAAAAAAAGTCAATCATCATTAATCATTGAATCTGTCTAGAGGCTTTCAGAGGTGCTAACTGGGTGGAGCAGAGCTGGTTGTTCTCACTGAGAGACCAAATGGTTAAAGGGTGAAAGTGTGTGTGTTCCCCAAAGGAGGAAGACCCTGGGTCAAGCACCAGATGGCATGCTTTTAGACAACAACTGAAGTTGGGGTGGTAGCTTGAAATTTGTACTACCTTGCACTATTACTAGTTCTGCCTCAAACTGGGAGTCAGACAAAGATGCTTGTGACCACTGCTGCCATTTGCTGTCACCCAAATGGTATCTCTGTGGAAGTTTAAGAGTCCACATTCACTTGTGCAGCAGTCTCACTGAACAGGGTTTTTTTTTCTTTTATTGAAGTTTTGGCTTAGGTCTTGGACTTATGATGTCCTAGAGCTGATGCCTTTATGATACATGTACCATTTAATCCATCAAAACTAGCTTCCTGTTTTAAAGAGAGTGCTACATACATTTTAGGTCTCTTACAGATTAATTAACACTGTTATTATGATGTCTTTTATACTGTGGGATTTGTTGGCATCATTTTCCCATTTTTAATCCCCTTAATATCTTTATAGTATACTATGAGAACCCCTTGAAAAATAAAGGGGCTGGCCCCTCACTTCATCACTGGACATCATTGTAGAAGCCATTTTCCCTGTGCCCTGTGGTAGAGAATCCAAGGCAGTGTGCATGCTGTGGTGTTCTTCCAGGTGAAAAATTAGTTTAGGACTTTATTTGTGCAAGGAAAGCTCCCCAAGGTCTCTCTCAGGATCCAGTTGCAGACAGCAGTGGAGAAGGGATCTCATTTGCAGGCCAGTGCAACAGGAAGAGGAATAATAGAAGAACAGCCACAAGGTAGAGGAGAAGTTTTTATTTTTGTTCTAAAACTTTTCAGCCCCAGTCTCCAAACATTCTTGGAGAATCCTTACCAGAAGTAATATGGGAGGAGTTGAGCTTAAAATCCTAGCCTCTAGACTTTATGCTTTTTAATTCTTCTGTAAGATTATGCTCATCAGTGAACCTTTGAATTTATAAATATACACATATATGAAATTTCTCGCTGACCAGAGCAGATACCCAAATTGCATGAGGACAACACTCACACACAGCCACTCAGAAAATCTGCTGGGCTCTCAGAAGCACGATGCTACTGTTTTGATCACTGTAGACATCACCCACAAAAAAAAAAAAGATTAGCTAATTTATAGCTGAATATTCTTCTAAACAAACATTCCCCATCAGTAAATTTTGCTGACAACTTTGTGCGGCATGGCCTAAACCTGGCAAAACTTATACAGGCCTCTCAGAGTAAAAGGACCTGAAGGCTGGAAGTGAGCAACAGCAAAAGAAAGCAACTCTGGGTGTCAATCAGACAAAATTGCCTGGGCAAGGCATCACCAAATCCCAGTACTCACAAGATGGAAAGCACCAGTGAACAACATCCTACACAGATCCTACCCATGCACATGTACAAACACACACACATGTGCCCCTAAATACATGCACAAATATGCAAACGTATGTCTATACACATACCTAGAGACATCCCAAAAGACCTCAGTGAACAGATTGCCATCAAAATGTCAGTTGATCCCTAGTTAGGAACCCAGTGCCCTCCAGAGACCTGCATCAAATCTCACCACTTTCATCTGGAGGAAGATGTCAACCAGTAGAATGAGAGGCCATCACAACTGAGACATCCAATCCAGATTCAGTCATTAAAAAATTGCCCCTTTGGTGTCTCAATGCCCAGAAAACTGATAAATGTAATGGGGTTTTAGAATGGGATGTTTTCCATTACATCTGTCCACGGGTATTCAGTAAGAAACAGAAGCATATGACACCACCTCCCTTAAGCAGAATTTCGTACAATCAGAACAAGACCACGTTTCACTGGGATCCTACCTGCCCATGCTGACAATGTAAAAGGAAACAACAGGGAGAGAAAATTGCTTAGGGACAGTATGAGAAAAGATTGAATGCAGCAAATCCTCATCATGAGTGGAATCCCAGTGCACAGCCAAGAGGCTCTGTTCCATCCCACACTCTGTTCTGGATCTCCGAAGCTGCGAGGTACACAGAATGAAACATAAGTTCTGTTTCCCTGAAACTTTCTAACACCTCGTCTTGTCCCACCACACCACCTGTCTGTTTGGAACAAGATGTAGAATGCTGGATTTCTCTTAGGCCTAGTGAGGAAACATGTAAAGATTCACTCTATCTACCATTTGACAAAAAGAACAGGTACAGAATCTGTGCCTGAGAACGTCAAAGCCGTAGCCACACCAAGCCTGTTATCAGCTTTTATTATCCTCACTATTTCTTCCATCTCTTCTCCCAACTTCAAGATCCTCAATTAAATGGTTCAACATATTCCCCAACCTGAGCAAAAGCAGGAGGAGGGAGAAGAAATGTATGGACTAGGTCCTGACTTTAACCCACAAAGTAGAGGAATCGCTAGCTGTTCCATTGACAGATATTGAAATGCATCATAGAGTGGAATTTTTCTGTGTCTGACACAGCAAGAAAAGCAGGGAAATGGGTGGAGTTCTTGTGACCAAGAGTGAGTCTTCAAAGAACTTCTTATAGTACTACTGTGGCCAAACAGAAGAGTTACCAGGTGAAGCCAAAGACTAATAAAAAAAAAAATTGCACAGTAAAGACCTTCCTAAATTCTTACATGGTTGCCCATTAGGTACCAGCTGGAGCCTCTACAGATATAAGAGTAGTAATAGGGGCAGCGGGGCTGCATCCTCAGCACCCCGGCCGCCTGCTAGC
>NC_022016.1:10457702-10463778 GCF_000317375.1 Microtus ochrogaster
TATTCTCCATAAGAAAATGGGAGTCAGAAGCCTCTAGACAAAGGGTGAGCATTAGCAGACACGGCTGCTCTTCAGCACTGAGGACCTGGCTGCAGAGAGAGAGGCAAACCTGTCTGTCACTACCAGCTAGCAATCACCATGATCTAATGACACCCATCTGTTAGTCTGTGGTTCTGTAAATTACAAGTTCCATGGGCTCAGCTGGGTTCTGTGCTCATATTCTCACAGGCTAGAGTCAAGATGTTGGCCAACAACAATTCTTATGATGAGATTTGGGAGAATTCATATCCAGACTCATTTGGTTGCTGGCAGCGTTTAGTTTCTTGTGGATACAGATCTAATGTATCCATTTCCAGACTGTTAGCCTGTATCCATTTCCAGCTCCTTTTGGCTCTGTGTTCTCACATGTGGCCCCAATATATTCTCAAGGCTAACCATGCCACACTGAAGCTTCTCAAGAGTATCTTACTTCTTTTGTTCTTTGCGTAAAGGACTCCAGTCGTTCACATGGCCCATTTGCCTACTCTTATTCCCACTTAAGGTAACATACTTAGGTCCCTGGCATGTCACCAGTTTGTAGATGTCTTTACCCAGAGTCCTGGTTAGGATCAGTCGCAGGCGCTTCCCCTACAACCCACGCGGAGTGAGAATGGAAGTTACATTATCTCTCAGGTCTGAAGGTGCAGACTGTTGCTCACAAAACCAAGGGCTGAAAAACTCTTAGTGAAGACCAGTAACACTAGTTCTGTCAGCCTTGTAGGTATGTTTTGTTTGGCCTCTGCAACAACTAAAGATATGTAATATCACTTCATGCAGTAAAGAAAACAGAAACCAATTACATAAAGCTCCAAATCCAGATCCCTGGTTTATTTAGAAAAATCAAAGTTTGGAAACACAAGGCCTTTATACTCTGCAGGGCAGCAACATCCTCAGCCCTACATCATGTTCTGTTCTCTGGACTCAGACAGGAGTATGTCACCTTCCCCCATGCTCTTGGAAACCCTGTGGAACTATTTGCATCGCCTGCTTGGTCATGCTCTAAAGCATTTCCCAAGTTCAGGCTGTTACACACTGCAAACTGAGGTCATTGGCATGAATGATTTACTTGTGCTAAGAGACTGTAATTTCAGCCTATAAGATGGGTTCTTGGGTCACTTTCTCAAAAAAGATATAAAATGATCATCTAAGCACAGGGTGGCCCATGTCACTTGAGAGTGGTATAAGGGCTATAAAATGCTCTAAAAATCAGGCATTTGTACAGGAAACTGCAGAAAATATCAAGAACTAGCAAATGTAGTTTTCTTTGGGGTAACATTTAGGCACTGACTTCTTTTAAAGTAAACAGAAAGTGGAGATGTGGAAAGGACAAAGTTACCAATGGCCTTAAGAGATGGGGCAGGACTCCAAGAAAGGAGAGATTGAGGGAAAATAAATATTACCCAAAGAGAGCCACTCCCTAGTGGATCATCCAAAGAGAGGGGCCAAGAGTTTATACGACTATTTGGTTTGTTTTATTTATTTTTCTCCCACAAGATATAAATCAATCTATTTAGATAGGGAAGGTCAAAAGAAAACATTTTATTGCTGTGGATAATTTCCCAGCAGAAAAGGATCATTGTTTTTCATTTTTAACTATTTTGCTTTTCTTTTGGTCATGTGAAACCCCACAAGTTTATGAGAAGTTGTCCAGATGAGGACCCTGAACATAGCAACTATTCCTATCTCTAATTCACATAAAAGTGGAAACCCGCCCCGCTCATACACACACAGCACTAGAAACTCAGAAAACTAATTGAGTGCCAAGCATTTCTGGTACCCTAAGGATATGGATATATATATATATATATATATATATATATATATATCCTGAGGCTGCCAGAAACTTTGCCTACTGAATGAATTATAGAACAGGAAGCAGATGGGCTGTGTATATGAAACAACCACTATCTGGCAAGATGTGCTGTGCAATTTGGCTGGAAAGATTAAATTGAGCTATTGAATGTTTAATACACTATGCATAACAAAAAGAGCCAGAGCCACAAAACAGCATAAATTACAGAATTGGTATTCACACGGTCTTTCCCAGGAATCAATACACTGCCACCGCTCACAACAGTCTGTTGTTTAATACACATAAAGAAGAGAAGAATTCTTCTATTAAAATGAGTTATCTGGGCTATTTACCAAAGGCAGTGATTTAGCAGTGGTAAAGTCTGTGTAGTGCTGTTGAATGCAGATGATAATGCTTCTTGTCCTTGTCTGCCCGTTTCATTGCGCCCATCAGTTGCTGGAGCTGTGAGTCCCTTGGGTACATTAGCAGTCAGCCCAGGAAGTGTGTTTAAGTAATGGACATAATGTTCACATTTGCTAGGCCAGCCTTCTCCCTAATCATGAATTATTCTTCCCCAAGGCTCAATCGGAACATTACTTTAGGAGCAGAAGATTTAATCCTTTTCAGCTGATTGGAGGGAATGATTACAGTATTATTTTCTCGTACAGGCTGTCTCCAGTGAAGGTGCCTTTTTCTGTCCCCATCTTTAATAGGCAGCAATCTTTATTTCCCTGGAGGAAAATGGCAATGAATTTGAAATGGGATAAATCTTCAGGAATGCAAGATACTGAAGCTGTAGATCACTGCTGGTTAGTTAATTAGTTTAGCCCTGACTCATTTCATCTCCGAGATAGAATACTTTGTAACAGAGCAAACAGTGGATAGATGGGTGGGTGGGAAAGAGAGCATCCAGCTGTAAACTGGTGAATAACCAGGTGCCTTACAGCATCGGTGCTCACACAGGTCCTCACTGCAAAACCAGCAAAAGTAAATCAGCAGGCTGAGCTGACCCCACCATTCTGACTCTTAAGGACAGTTCTAGTTACAGAAAGGGATTGCAGCTTTATTTGTTAGAAACATTTAAAGCAGAAAAAAGGAAGAATGGGTAGAAGAACCCAAGGGGATTGGAGTTGTCATTCTAAAAGAATATTTACATACAGGACTGACCTCAGGCAAAGACCTGGGAAGAAAAAGTTGTCCCTAAAGATCCTTGGTGGGTTCTCCAAACATCACTTGCACAGGAAGACAATAAATAACTGACTCCTTTTTGTTTGCTTCTGGGATTCTTGTTTTAATTTTTGTGATTAATGTTTCTAGAGAGGTGGGTGGAGGTCTTGGAAATTAATTACCTTGTGTAGGAAGATCCAAACCTAAGGCTGTCATCCTCACACCCCCCACTACACCCGTCTTTCCAACAGAATGCGCACAGGAACAACATTAGATTTCCCTGAAATCTGGCTGTAAGAGAAGCCCCTACAACATCCACTTCATCTAACACCTTTTCCCGTTTCTCTTTATAAAAGCAACAAGAAAAGAAAGCTATCAAAGTGAGATCAACGGAATTATAAGCAAGTCCTTGATGGCTAACACATCTTGCATCTGATTTAAAGCCAGCAGCTTCCATGTCTGGCTGCCTGTGATCTATTTAGAATTAAACAAGGTCATGTTGCCTTGGCCCTGATTATAAATATATTACGTCTAAGTGATGAATGCTGCATTCATGAGGAGCAGATCAAGAGCTCCTGGGGCTGGTGGTTTTCAATCTCTCCTCAGTGCCAAGCTAGAGACATAAAATAAACAGTCTAACAGAGTGAATGCCTCAGAACCCACACACTGAGACAGAGGGCTGATTTTGTTTCTCATCACAGTGTAACGGGAGGGCAAGGGAGAGAAAGGAAGATGAGAGAAGAACACGTCAGAGACTCTGGGGGCAAGAAGTGCAAACCTAGTTCTCTTGGCTGTGATCAGCTCCTTCGTTCCTATCAGTCCATAGTTCTATGCCACCAAGACAGGTAGAAAAGGTTTAATTTTTTTTCTAGTCAAAGGGATGTGCTTTCTTTCTGTGGGCATTCAATCCTTACCTCCACCTTTTTCTTGACCTGCTAAAACAGTGGGAACTGCAGAAAGTCACTTCAGGCAACCCTTCTGTTTTAAAAGACATTTGAAGAACACATGACTCAGAAACCCATTTAGGACTGTCACCTGTCAATGCCAGAACCTGTCTGCATGAGACAAGCTTCCTGCCTCATGGTCTGATCAGTACCATTAAATTTTACTCTCATGGACCCCAAACTTCTTTCAAATGTGCCAACTTAGGAAAAAGACCTCTAGCAATGCCTCTCGTTCCTCTGCCATTTTTCTCAGCTAATTATTTAACACTCATCTATCTTCCTTTCTCAACAGCTGAGTTCCAAACAAATTTATCCTTCTGATCTTAGAGTCTACTTGATACCTGTGTCCTTACCCTCAACACCTACATTAAAAAAGAAAGAGAAGAATTAAAAAAGAAAAAGAAGGAGGAAGAAGAGGAGAAGGAGAAGAAGAAGAGAAAGAGGGAGAGGGAGGAGGAGGAGAAGAAGAAGAAAGGAAAAGATAAAGAGGAAAAGGTAGAAGGGGATGAAGGAGGAGGAAGAGGAGGAGGAGGAGAAGGAGGAAGAAGAGGAAAGTTCATATGCACCACGTTCTGGCCCAGAAAATAAGTGTCCTTCAAGAAAACAAACACATACTTAAAGCAACTGCGTATGTTTTACTGTAGCCAAAAGTGCATACCCATAGCATAAGCTAGACAATAATGAAAGGTACTCCTAATGACAATTTTGCCTTTTCTTTCCTTTCTCATGCAAGATAACAAACTCAGAAAATAGTTAGTTATAACTACAAAGTGGAAGAGAGGTTCTCTGGAAGAGCAGCCAGTGCTCCTTACCACTGAGCCATGCCTCAAGCCTTGTGTTATTGGGTTTATTTTTAAGCCTTTTCTCTAAACTGTCACTAGCCACTGTAGCTTCTGGCCACACATGACATGTGGGACATCTGAAGTACAAACCGTGATGTTCTGTGTGGGCACACATGTGATAACCTCACGGTCTTTATTGTAGTTCTACTGGGCAACATGGCTGACAACATAATATAGCTGGTTATCAGAGTTCATGCCCTAACTCAAGGTCTTTTGCTTTGTACATCTTATTAGGACTCTCCAACATACCCTGATGATCTGTAGTTAGAACTAGAAAATAAATAGTGCTTGCTTTAAGGAATTAAAATTTAAAATAGGAAAAATACATGTTTAAAAAAAAATCTCAAACCTGTGCCACTTCTTGTCCTATATCCCACAGCTGTTCCGTGCTCTCCCTCCGGCCTTCTGCCTTGTGAGTGGCCCTCCCCCATTCTGACACTTTTCAGTTCTGTCTCCTGTCTCACACCCCAAAGCTGTCCCAAGTGACCACTCTAACCTTGACCCTGACAAATCATGCCTGCCTGGTCACTCTCTCACTTTTGATTCTGCCCCCTATAGCTGCCCCCAGCATCACTCTGACCCTATCCTTCTTCATCTGTTTGCCCTTGCTACAGCTGCTCCTTGAGGTCCTTCCAGCCACAGCTTCAGTAAAACACCCCAGTCACACTGCCTCCTGGCCCCAGGCCCACTCCTCTCCAGTAGAGAGGACCGCAACTGTCCGAGGAAGTCCAGGTGCGCAGACCCAGTACCCTCTTGACCTCTGATCCTGCCTTGCGTAACTACCTACCACACATGATCCACCCTGCCACAGTAAGTAAATCCTTTACCCAAACCTAGCCAGCTCCATCCCTCCCTATGTATCACAGCAATCACTTAGATGAAACTCAAGAAACATTTTTTTTTTTTTAGAATTAGAAACACTTTCAAAAAGTTTAAAGCATTCAAATGGGACCAACATCTGAATGGACTTCTAGGTAGAAAAGATAGATGGCAAGGAGATAGAGTTTTAAGATTGCTCAACATGCATTATGTACATGTAAAAAATTGTGATTAAGAATTGTAAAAATATGCATGAAGCAGAATTTATGTGACACTCTGCATTTCCCAGCCAAGTTCCTGGACTTAGCTTAGTGGGTCTGCAAGGCTACACACTCAAGTTCTTTGACTACCTTGAAGTACAGCAACTGAATCCCATACCTGGTTTTGGTGTCCTGGAGCAGATCCAGATTCTGTGAGGACTGAAGTTTGTGGAAGCTTTTTTGAGCTTTTGTTTTAAAAAGCAAATTGGTTAT
>NC_022016.1:10463925-10470424 GCF_000317375.1 Microtus ochrogaster
AAAAAAAAAAAAAACAACAAAACTCAGTTCATATGGAGTAAAGTAATATTACTGACCTAGGAAATACTAAAATCAAACAAATGTGGGAATTATCAGCCATTTGCATGGGTCAGAGGTGTCTCTAGACAGCTATATATGAAGGGAGGATGAATCTGATTTGGATGTTAGAAGTGCTTTACATCACAAAGAAAACAAGTATATGAAAATTTTCAGTAGGAGTGAGACACAGCAAATAATGTCAAGAAGTGAGACTGGACAAAATACAGAACACATGAGGATAGGTTCTTACTGTCAGCCTATTGTATGATGACTCTGCTTTGGAGTGTAGGAATTGGGAACCCCAAGAATTCTGAAACAGTATTATCTTGATCAGTTCAGGAAATCATACAACACACCATAAACTGAGCCACATTTGAAGGTACACACCTTCACTCCAATTCTGGAGAGAGGGCTGCAACAAATTCAAGACTACAAATCAATACCCTAGGTTCAATAGACAAACAGGATTTACAAATCCAGAGTACCTTAAACTGATGCTGTGGAGCCCTTTCTAACAAGCAAAAGAGCAGCTATCATAATCTGAATTACTTGCAAGAGATCCCTCAAGGCTGTTGACTATAAATATCCACTGCTAGAAAAAAGAGGCAGGGAGGATTACTGGACTTGAGTTGATATTCTGACCACTCTCTGGTACATCTCTTGATCTTGTGAAATGCTAGAGTGTACTAGAGTAAACAGGCTGAGAAGGATTAGCCAAAT
Source organism: Microtus ochrogaster (assembly GCF_000317375.1). Classification (NCBI taxonomy): domain Eukaryota; kingdom Metazoa; phylum Chordata; class Mammalia; order Rodentia; family Cricetidae; genus Microtus; species Microtus ochrogaster. Next base: position 10,464,685 of record NC_022016.1, read on the forward strand.
GGGGAGCTCTATCCGTGTGGCCATGAGGCAGTCACTGTCCATGACAAGCGAAGACGTTCTAGTGTAGCAGTCTCAGGGTCACCTATTCTCCAGCAAGTAATTCCTCATGCATGCTCTGTAAGTCAGTCCAATAAACTCATCTGTTTATCACGGTGAACTATGGTGGAATTGTTCTAGGATCTGTCATTAAGGTCTTATAAGGAGGGGTTAGATTCCTTCCTCTGGGAAAAAATTCTTACAAAACTGAGTTTACCAAACAACACACATTTATGTAATACAGTCCAGCAAATGGGAATATCTTGGAAGTTCTAGCTCTAGTAGAACTTTACTTGGTAAAGCTTTCTTCTGAGTTACAGATATCACTCTTATTCTGTATCCTCATATGAAAAAAGTATGGAGAGAACTTGTTCCTGTTCCTGCTCAGATGAGCATTATTAAGTCCATCATGACCTCATTGTCTTCCCAAAGTCTACCTCCTAACACTGCCTCTTTAGACTGGGATTTTAACAGATGTATTTGTTAAAAATGTAAACATTCAGTACATTAAAAAAAACTTCAAGGATCAAATTTTAAGTTAAATGCACAACCTCCAGCACTTTAGGGTCAAAACCAACACACATCTGCCATGAAAAACAGCTCAACTGTGGGGCTCAAGTGCATGCTGGCTAGGTTAAATGAGTCTTGTTTAAGATAGCTAAGTAAGCTTTCTCTGGTTATCAACATCAGTCATAATCCTTTTAGCTTATCCATAAATGTTACTTTAGGAAATGCCAACAAAATCAATGAAAGTCAAGTTAAGTATAGCAATCTCAGCAGTAGACAAATAGGACAATAGAACTCAGGAGAGTCTAAGGTAAACCTACAGATTTGAGGCATGCCCCCTCAGTAGTAATGAGAAGGGACTTGCTGTGAGGCTCCAGATACAACAGCCTGAATCATCACTGGTTTTTCAGGTCAAAATCTCCGAAATTGGGTTCTCTAAACACCCCACGTTGACACTCGTTTCTCCAAAACAAAGGCCTGTAATTCCAGTTCATCAGAGATGAATGTAACAGCTGTAATGTTGTTTAATTTATTCTTCCCTGTGGTGAAACTAACATGAGAAGCCAAATTCTGAATACAAGGTTGCTTGCAAGCCCTGATGAGGCTGCTGGAAGAAGGTTGTACAATGCACATGTGCTTTGGCATCTGAGGGAATGAACACATCTGGGAGGTCCTGAGGCCTCTCCCTTATTAGCACAGGTTTCACAGAGACAAGGTGTTCTCCCAATGTTGGATGGTTTCTCAGCAGCCTCTTGAAAGTTATTAAGAAAGCCAGACTATTTCATCTGTGTCTGTCAATGGAATGAACTAGTGAAGACAAATAGGAAAGGGATTTTCCAAGTGGCAGAAATCCAGAGGCCACATGACACCATAGCTCTCAGTTTTGAGTAAAAGAACCTTTTACTTTAGATCTGAATCAATCACTGCATATTACAGTTTACTTTGGCTAATGTGGTTCTGTTTTCAAAAAAAAAATCTCTTCAGTGTTTTTGTTGTGCCTGAAATCTTGCTGGCCACTGTGTTCCCTTTCTTCCCCAACAAATTATAAAATAATCTGCATATTAATCAATATCAGGATGCCTGGAAAAGTCCATTGCCATTCTGAGAATTAAAGATAGATAATTTGAGAACCATATCTCAGATGCCTTTCCTTCAACATGATGCATGATAGATGTAGCAAAAACAAAAGCAAAGGACACTAGAGAAGGCAAAACACAAGTTGTCACCTGGTTTTTTATATTCATTTAAACATCCGTATTAAAAGATAAAAATATAGCAAATGTTAGAAGGCATGCATGTTTCAGAATATTATATCAGCTATAGGAATGGAGAGAGAAGAATATTACATTAGAGATACTGAAGCCCAAATTTGGGCTCCCTAATTATGAGCTCTATAAGGACTAGTTCAACAGAACTGCCATATGTGGGCTGCCCATGCATGCTTCAGAATTTCCAGGACATAAATTTCATTTTCATTTCAATCATGAGCTCTCATATAAGAACATCTTAAGATGAAACTGAATATATTTAAATAGTTTGGGAGATTGAGAATATCTATTGTAACATCTCTGGTGAAGACAAATTGTTGTCATTTTGGAGGAATTTCATTTTTGTCCGTTCGTGCTCTTCCAAAGCTAGCCGACAACTTTTCCACCAAATGAAACTTAACAGAAGTCTATCCATGGCCTTCTTTATGTGTCTATAGATAGCAAGAAGGACAACAGTTCCTTTTGCTTGGAAATAGGGTGACTTACAAATGAAAATGAACTGGACAAGCTAGTCCTCTAGTTAGGGCCTGAGCGAGCAGGGCAGTCAACATACCGTCTGAAAGCTGGGGGTCTTCAGACATGGAGCAGATCTCATCCTGTTTCTGGTCTTTTATGGTTGGATATAACTCTTAAAAATGTTTTTAGAAAAAATCTTAATTCAATTAAGAATATTAAATCAGAAGAAGAATATTGCATGGCCTCATCTGAGTCAAACAGCCTCCTCCTTCACTGTGCCACTGAGAGGCATTTGGGGACACCTTCAAAACTAGTTTGCATTTACCCCATATTTCCAAGTTTTCAATTATCCATATTTGCAACTTCTCACTCTTCTTTTTTGTAGTCCAGTGTACTTCTTACTGAAGTAAATGCATCAGTCTGTCCTTCAGAAGAGAGAATAAATGAGTGGTAAACTCTACAGATAGTGAGCTGAGTAACAAATTCTTTGTTGCTCTGTTTCTATACCCGTCCTTATTTTGTACTTTGAAACTATCACTTTAGCAAGGGAGACACTTCTAGCTTATTTTGTAGTAACACATTTGTTGAAAAAAATCAATCTAGCACTTTTTGAAAGGAGATAGGAATTGTTCCCAGAAAAACGACAGGGCTTTGTGTTGGTTAGCTTTTTCTCAAGTTGGCATAGCTAGAATCATCATGGAAGAAGAAACCTCAATTACTGCTTTTTGGGCAAGACTGTAGGTAATTTTTTCTTTAATAATTGATGTGAGGGCGGCCAGCCCACCGTGAACTCAGTCAGTCTACAATGGGTGGGCCCATCTGGGAAAGTAGGTCTGGCTCATAAAAGAAAACTGAGGCTCAGGAACATGTTGGCATCATTTCTTCACACTCCCTGCCTGTTTTTCTCCTGTTTGGATTCCTGCCCTGACTTTCCTTCATGATGGACTGTGGTCAGGACATGTAAGCCTAAACTTTCTGTCCCAAGTTGCTTTTTGTATATATCATACAAATAGAAAGTAAAATAGTAAATCAGTGTTAATGATTTTATAGGGCTAGTTGATGAGAATTTGCCAAATGAGGAGAACTGGAAAGTTGTAGATCCAAAATCAAATTATCTTGGGCTGCTTTTAGGCTAGTGGTTATCAACCTTTTTAATGGTGTGACACTTTAATACAGTTCCTCATACTGCAGTAAACTTCAATCCTAAAATTAATAATTTTGGTACTGTTATGTCACACAAATATTTAATATGCAGGATATCTGATATACAACCCCTATTGGGTTGAGAACCCACATGTTGAGAACTTCTGTTTTTGACTATTTAATAGACATTCATTGCCCCATCTCTGTTTTCAATTTAGTATTCTTACAACTAACAGAAAAAATTTTAAAATACTTTAAGTTTACAAACAAGACTACACCAAACACTTCCTACACTGGAGCATGCTTTGGGAACAACATTAATCTGTTTTGCTGGTTCATGAGCATTCATATTTGGCTCAGAATCAGTTAGGTCTTTTTTTCTTTTGAGGTGAGAGTTGTGCTTTGCAGTTAATAGTTTAACACCCAACACGGGGCCTCAAAATTGATCTACTTTCATTGGGATTGGTGCTGTACAGGTACCAACACAGGACCTTTGTTCCTAGCCATCAATGCTGCTTCCTGATGTAGTTGTTAATGAGCTCTCCTTGGGATACTCACATCATATTCAAGTATTCTCTTTTGTTTGACCAATATTCCATTGGTTTATTCTGAGCTGATTGCTGGATATCTTCTTATTACATTTCAGATAATTTATTTATTTTTGTTTAAATAATTCTATTCACAACATTTGTTTATTGGCTAAAATTCAGCATAGTTATCCTGCAAATACCCTAATATCTAATTTTGTATTTTTGTGTAACTTTTCCTTATTGCAATCTTGTTCCTTTCAGTTTAGCAATTCTAGGAGCACAGTATTGAAGGAGACACATGTTCTTTTTAGAAAGAGCACAGTGGAGTGTTAGAAGAAACACCTCAGGGTAGGTAGTAACTACATAAAGATGTCCAAGCCTACTTAGACATCCCTCTTAATTTAGATAAAAAGACACACAAAGAGGTGTTGTCGTTTGTATTAGAATGCTACCCATAATCAGGATGTGACACTACGTAGAAGGATTAGGTGACCTTCCCTTGATGGGGTGGGTGTGGCCTTTTTAGATGAAGTATATCACTGAGTGTAGTCTTTAGGGTTTCAAAAGCCCAAGCCAGGTATCTTTTTCTCCTTCCTGCCTGCAGATCCAGATGTAGAACTCTCAGCTTCTCTAGTACCATGTCTTCCTGTACACCTCTATGATCCCCTACATGACAATAATGAACTAAACCTCTGAGACTGTAAGCAAGCTTCAGCTAAATATTTTCTTTTATAAGAGTTGCCATAATCATTGTGTCTCTTCGCAGCAATATAACTCTGACTAATTAAGGGATGATCAGGCAGTTTTTGGAACACCTCGTATTCCCAATAATATATGCAATTCTAAAATACAGTGGGAAGAACCAGATGAACTACTGCTATGACACATAAATCTGACCTAAACACAAATCTGGGCTGCTAAAATGTAAGACTGTAATTTTCAGGGGTAAGAAAACATTAAAATTGGAAAAAGAAATTCAAGCAATGAGAAAGTACATGTTGAAAAACCATTTGATGCACCACATTTTTAATGTTTTATATTTATGATAATGTAATTTACAAGTATTTTTTAAATAGGGGTATTTGTTGTTCTCAACTTCTTATTTGTTTGGTCGGTTGGCTGGCTGGTTTGTTGGTCTCATTGCAAAATTAAATATCCTTGGTAGTAGATCATAAATGAAAAACACACTTTTATTAGAATTCAACAACATATATGAAAATAATAGGTGAAATAACTGAACAATGGCAATGGGTTTTTGATCCTACTGCGCGTACTGGCTTTGTAAGAGCCTAGGCAGTTTTGATGCTCAACTTACTAGACCTGGATGGAGGTGGGGGTTCCGTGGACTTCCCACAGGGCAGGGAACCCTGATTGCTCTTCGGGCTGAGGAAGGAGGGGGATTTGATTGGGGGAGGGGGAGGGAAATGGGGGGCAGTGCTGGTGAAGAGACAGAAATCATTAATAAATAAATAAATTTTAAAAAAAAGCTTAGAGGTTTAAAGGCCATTTCAAAAATAACAGAAATGCTAAAGAACAGAAACTAATCCCAAAAGATCTGAAGTTGTGTGAAAAACAAGATGAATTCTTCAGAGAACACCTTGTCTTGAGCTGTAAGTTCCTCTGTTCACAGCCGCAACTGTTCTGACTTCCTCAGAATTCTCTTTCTTCTGACTTCTGTAAACCACAAGCAGAAAATATAGCAATATAAACCCAAGCTAAGACATTTATATAATTGTTTCTGTGTTATTTTGTATGTTGGCCTGTCCCCCTGTATCTATGATTTTATATTCTTGTTTAATA
>NC_022016.1:10471149-10479425 GCF_000317375.1 Microtus ochrogaster
AACTACATTGAATTGAATAACAAAGGAAACACCAAGGGTAAAATATTGGTGTCTGGAAATTAAGAGGTAATATTTATAGTAAAGATGACAAATAAGTATATTACATATACAAATGTTATTTTATAAGATATGTTTACAGACTAAAAACAAAACAGAACATGTACAAATGAGAAACAAAGATATCCAATGGGATAGTGGGTAAGTATAGGTGATTGATTGTAAAAGTATAGTTTAAAACATGTACATGTTTAGCCTGTCCAGAACAATCATTTAAATTTCTATAAGTGATGGATGAACCAATAAGCATTTTAGAATTTTGTACATCATCTTGTGGGAAATTGTTCTGTTTTACCCATTTGTAGTTTGGGATAAATTAAACCAAGTGAAATGTATATTATTCTTTTCAGTCTTAAAAATGTATATTAGATGATGAATTTTAAGAATAGGAATGAGCTACTTCAAAAACTTTAAAAGGATAAAAATGGATTGAAGCGTGATTAATAAGGTAGATGCACTGAAACACATGTAACAATTTATACATATAGGAAGAAGACTTCATATCCCTCAACTACTGAGTGTAAGAGGAACATAGTTGTTACTTTTACTGAAAGTGCAGAATCTTGCTGGGACCTTAGATAATATATTGAATACGTAAACATAAGGTCACAGGCACAGGCACCTTTGACTTATTTTTCCATGTCTTATTTGTCAACTCTGCATTAGAGCTTTCTACACTATGCAAACTGGCATGCTACTCACCTAAGAGGAGCACAGGACTGAAATCTCAAGGTCCAAATCAGGAGCAGAAGGAGAGAGAGCACGAGCAAGGAACTCAGGACCGCGAGGGGTGCACCCACACACTGAGACAATGGGGATGTTCTACCGGGAACTCACCAAGACCAGCTGGCCTGGGTCTGGAAAAGCCAGGGATAAAACCGGACTCTCTGAACATAGCAGACAATGAGGACTACTGAGAACTCAAGAACAATGGCAATGGGTTTCTGATCCTACTGCACGCACTGGCTTTGTGGGAGCCTAGGCAGTTTGGATGCTCAACTTACTAGACCTGGATGGAGATGGGGGTTCCTTGGACTTCCCACAGGACAGGGAACCCTGATTGCTTTTCGGGCTGAGGGGGGAGGGGGACTTGATTGATGGAGGGGGAGGGAAATGGGAGGCAGTGGCGGGGAAGAGACAGAAATCTTTAATAAATAAATAAATTTAAAAAATAAAAATAAATAAATAAAAGAAATATAAAAAAAAGAGTATCCATCTAAAACTGACAGTGCCCCTGCCATAACATTAAGCTATTTTCTGGATTCCAAGAATAGTGAGCTTACTAACAGATTATTCATCACAGCAATGCCACCTAAACAGGAGTAATTGCCGTCATTGATACTAAATAGTCCTGAAGTGGTAATGGCTTTAAGGAGCCAGCAAGAAGTAGAAGAGCCTGACCTGAGCTAATTATCAATCAGAACATAGTTTGACCCAGACAGCTCAAGTGGGCACAGCTCCTGTAAAATCCTTGGCAAAGAATGCTGACTTTGGGACCTTTGCCCAGTGCTAAATAAATGCCTTTCCTTCTTTTCATCACTACTTCTCTTATTTGACTACTGGAGGAAGTGCCTGGCTGTCTTTGACATTACTTAAACTCAGTCCTCTCTGTTTTCAGACTCTAGCAAAAATTATTCTTTTTAAAAAAAAAATCTTTTCATTTAATATCTCTGTGTCTATTAACTGTTTTTAAAACCATGTTCTTACCATGAAAAATAATAAAATTTTAATTATCCGATTGTTATAGGGGTTATTTTTTGACTAATGTAATTTAACATAAATATTGATATTGCATTCATGCAAGTATGTTAGGTTTACTCTTGTAGCCATTTACCCTCCCTTTTCCACTCTGTCTATTGCACCCACTGTTTCCTTAGGCAGTGTAAGCAAGGGCATAGTGAAATTGCAAAATTTGGCAACTCTGTATGTAGGAAGGCTTATTGGAAATATGAAACTTGTGCATGGATATCTCTCAGGTAGTAGAGAGAATAGTCACAGGCATTTGGGATATTCCAAAGACACCAACACTACCCCTCTGGAGTCAAATAGATAGTCAAAAGGTAGGGAAAGTTACAGTTACAGAGAGAGTGGGTGGCTGTGGGATGTGTACAAACAGGAATAGCCTGGAAGGAAACCTTGGGCTTTGATATGTGTTATAGGGACGTTCTAATAGGGAGCCAGGCAACCAATTTGTCAGAGGTAGAGAGAGATGAGGGATGCAGCTCTGCCTGGCAAACAGAAACTTGTAAGGGATGCTGAGTTTAAGATTTTATCTAACTGACAAAAGTCTTGAGTGTAGCCTGAACTGAAACCAGACTGTGGTTTAGGATATTGTCAAAGGTACTTCCATTTTAGGGTTTGAGATTCGGACCTAACATAGTTTCACTATCAACTTTCATTTCATGTATCACAGGATACAAATAATTTTTGAATAACTTAAAAAGGTGTTGTTTTGAAACACACCAAATATGATATTACAAATAAATCTAAAATCTTTTTTCTGGAAAAACTGGTGACATAATTGAATTCTTTGAATCTTAAAAACGGGGAGAAACCAAGGGGTAGAAAACCTAAGATTAGAAATTGCAAAGAAAATGTGGCCTCAGGCAAAATTCAAGGAACTACAATTCAGGCAAAGTGAACAATAACTAATTTGAAAACTTAGTGTAATAAGCTTCTTGAAGAAAAGCTGTCAAAATTGATTTGATAAGACCTGAGAGATTTTATTGTAATACATTACTATATAGCATATACATGAAGTTTTTTTTAATAACTCATTGAAAGGGCAGTGTAGTAACTAGAGCAGCCCCACATGGACTGGATATCACATAGCCACTAACTCCATCACCCACACACCCCACAGAATTTAATTACTGGATTGTTTGCTTATAACTGGCTCTACTTAATAGTAATGCCTTATGGAATACATCGTGGATTCTGTGTAACATGGATCTATTTATAGATTTAAAGATAGGATACAAAGACCAATTCTTATGAACATGGTTGTATGGGAATGACCAGTTTCTAGAAGGTGCAACATTTCCTTTAATTTTAACCATTATGGACCAAAGAAGTGAGGCATGACCAGAGAATGTAATCAGGTGTTTGAAGGGTTAGAGTCTCATGATAGTACTTGTGTGATACCTTGTGTGAAAGACTGCTACATCAATGGTTTCTGTACTGTTTGAACTAAAGATAGGCAATGAAATGTTACATGTACTGAATTTCACTAGTTTCAGCCTGAAACTTTATGGAATGGTCTTTGGTGATCCTGAATAAAAATTCACCCTTACATCAGCCAAAGTCCAGGAGGTTGGCATATTTAAGATTTGAGTAAACATGTACAAAGAGGAAGATGTCAAGTTAGTCAATGATGAATATGCCCAAGATTTAGTAACTGCTTCAAAATGAAATCCTTGCCACCAAAGGGTGTATTGAAATTACAGTCTAAAAAACAGATATCAACAATTAATAAAAGTTATAAAACTTTCCATGAGACAGGCTAGAGAAGTCATGACTACCAAAAAACCCTACAGAGAATCCTCTGGATGAAGGAGCAATAAGTACAGTCAAAAGACTAGAATAAAATCAAATGAAGCTATAACTACTAAAACAAAGAGCTTAGAATGAAAATAGTAAAAATAACAATAATTATTAACAATAATGGCAATCAGCATACATTTTCATAACAACTTTAAATATTAATGGCCTCAACTACCCAACCAAAAGACACACTTTAGTTGAATGGATTAAAAAACAAAATCCATTAAAGTTTGCTCATGATTGAGGCCAGGTTTAGAATGGAGGAGGTGAACTCAGGGAGAGAAAATATTAGCATGTATTAGGATGAGCCCTGGGTGCCAGTGTCATTTGTCTTTTCTGCTCTGTGAAGAACAGACAAGCCTCTCAAATAGCAGCCTGTTTTCTGTTGAACCAGTTTGCAAGGTTTTTATGAGCTTGGTCAAGGACTCAGTAGAATTCAAAAGATTTGCCATATTGAAGATTGAAGAGTTATTTCTAGGTTAGAGGTGTGTGACACAGCATTTGAAACCCTGAGTTAGGCCTCAGCAATGGAAGTAAAATAGAAATAAATCTATATCTGTGAGGTGTTCTTATCTGGAGAAATAAAATTGGGATATGTGTCAAAAAAAAAACAAACAAACAAGCAAAGCATTTTACACAGATGTGGCAGTATTAATGTGAAAACAGCAGCAGACAGGACATTGGCCCAAGTCTGCTCTTAGCTCTCAGACTGTTTACTGAAAACAACTGATTTCCAGATCACTAGGCTAGCTACTTTCTGGCATTCTTTTTTTATTTCTTCTGCTCAGTTCACTGATCTCACCAATTTCTTTTTTACTCATTTAATTTTTCTTGGTAGAATATATATATATATATATATATATAAAATAAGAAAGTGAAAATACATAGTGATGCAGTCTTTTACAAACCCTGACATGAAGCTGGAGTGACATTTATCATTTAGAGAAATGTTTGGGTTTTAAAAAATAATTTTCTTCTACTCAGTCATAGTAATATAAACACCCTTATGAATGGAAACATTTTTCACTGCAAGGTGTTAATTTTCCATCATTTCTAGAAGCATGACTTTCTTCTTAGTACATTACTATTGCTTGCCAAAGTTATAATAACAAATTTATGAGAAGAAGGAGCATGACTTACATAAATGTTTAGCTATAAAGAAGGCAGCACAAGAAAAGATTTTAATTTTGAGCAGAAACAGTTCCTGATAACGCCATGCCAGAAGCCGTACTTAACAAGGATGCTGCTGGGGCATCTTTCATAGAATGGTGTATGACTGATTTGGGTACAGTATGGTACCTGCTGGAAATCGTGACAGTGCAATATTTCTCCTGCAGAAAGTTCAATACTGACCCAAAGGGCAGTCGAGGTGACATACCTGATTCTGAGGACATTTTTCTATCTTGGACTACCTGTAACCTTCTTCTAGTGATATAACATATAGAAAGAGGAAAAACTGTCGACAGCAATGAGATGTTTCACTGTAGATGTGACCGAGAGAATCAGAAGCAAAGAAATAAACATTCTGACAGGGTTTGCTTGGCTTGGTGCACTGATCAAGTATGCACTGAGAATACTACCTTAATGTAGACGTGGATCCAATAATGTAACTACATTATTTTCAGTTACTTGGGGCTTTTATGGTTGTTGTTTTGGTTGGGGGGTTTTTGTTTGTTTGCTTGCTTATTTGTTTTATTGTGAAACCAACTCTATTGTCAGCATCAGGCAACTGGCCAGCTTTATCTGAGTCATTCACTTTTGGTTTATTGTATATATGCTTTCCTTGTGATTATAGTGTGCTTCCTGCATACATTTACTTAAAACCAGGAGTTATGTTCAGTAGCCCAGAGAAATGTGATTTCTGGTACCTATATTTTAAATCAAAAGTTTGTCTTGGGTTAAAGTAAGGGGATCTGTCCCTAGTTCTGACAAAATGTGAATATCCTCAGAAGGGACTCAGAATCTGAAGGGTGATGAAGCATTTTACCAAGGTACTGCTGTCTTGTGATGTCTTCTAGTTGTTTCAGCAGATAATTACAGGAACAAGTATTGCTTTGAGTACACGTTCTATATGGGAAATACACAAAACTCTATTTAGCTACTGAACAAAGAGAAAATGTGGACACAGTTCCTGCTTAGTGCTCAAAGTTATATTCCTCACACATTCTGCTGAAGAGCAACTACTTTTTCTAATTTTCATAGTGATACAGTTTGATCCTTAATCAAAGCCCTTCAAATTTTATCATGAAAAGTGTTTTAAAAAAAGCTGTTTTTATATGTATCTAACACTCACAGTCATATCTCACACAATCTCCAAATATGTGAGGTCATCATGGTATCTTGAAAAATGCTGTTGTGTGTGTAAATAAAACTATAGGTACACATTTATTTACAATTAGTAAAGGTGTCCCAAATTCATCATTACATGTCTACAAAGATGGAAAGGTGGAAGCAAAAAAACAAATGCAAACAGATCCTGCCCATTACTTGAGGATCATTAACATTTAGAAGATGGTAAGGAAATGTGCATTACCTTAGCAGTGGTATTATAAAAGAATTGGGGGGATCCCATCACTATGACATCCTTCCTATTGCCTTTTCCTCAAGTCAACATAAATTTAGAAACTTGTCTGTTTCAAGTTTTATTCAGGTTAACATTTTAGATGACACCCAGAATCCCACACAATAATGAATCTCTGCAATTGGTTCTTGTGACAATCATAAAGATGATCCTCAGAAGAAGGGGGGAGGGGAGAAAAATTAAAGTTTTATTTGATAAATATAGTATATAAATGACAATATTTTGACTTTTATATAAGTAAAAGGTACACTCAAAAACCACTAAAAAATGATTGTCTTTCAAATGTCACCATTTCTACAAACAAAAGTTGCAATGATGCATGTTGTCTTCCATTGGCTTTTGAAGGAGTCCCTGCTGACCAGACCTATCACACACATGGACATGAGGACAAATTTTCCCGATGCCATGACAGGATGCAACAGGTTTTGCTTTTTATCATTGATCACTTATCTAGTGGTTATTTAAGGCAGCCAGTGATGAAATTCTATTGTCTTTCTGATCCAATTCTAGAATTTTAAAATAGTAATATTAACTCTAGCTGACTGATCCCATGAAGACCAGTCAGCTTGGCTATGACTTCAGCAGATATACTTGACAGAGCACTGTGAGAACAGGGCTAACCCCTCAGAAGTTATTGGAACTTCAAATATGATCTTCTTACTAGAAGACTATCAGGAATAAAGAATAAGACAAGGGATACTATATTTAAATAACAGTAAAGAAAAAAAATTAATATAAATACCATGTCTGTAATAATGAGATAAAATTTAAAAAAAAACTAAGCATCAATAAGAAGTAATAAAAATCTTTTTAAAAAAGCACAAAATAATGTGTCAATGATATAGCAGAAAATTCTCTGTATCTAGACAAAGAGACATATCCACAAAAGAGGAATTTAAGACCACATGTAAACGACATGATAAGAGACAAACTTCCTCCACAATATTTAAAGATGTTGAGATACAAAGCAAACAACAGTATTAGAAATTGTAAAGGAAAAAAGGTCAACTCAGTTGCCAATATTGATATGTAATATTATATCTCTCATCAGTAGTCCTGAAAGGTAAGAAGTGTGCAACAATGCATTTCAACACTGAAAGCAAATAACTGCCAACAAAAATTACTCTGATCAGCAAAGATACCTTTAAAAGTTGATTGAGAGTTGAGATCGGCTGGCTCACACCAGCACTCAGGAGGCAGAGGCAGGCAGATCTCTGTGAGTTTGAGGCTAGCCTGGTTTATAAGACCTAGTTCTAGGACAGGTTCCAAAGCTACAGAGAAACTCTGTCTCAAAAAAAAAATAAACAAAAGAACTGAGAACATTTCAAGACAATTTTAAAGTAGGGACCTTCATACCAAACTAGCACTATAGAGGATACTAAAGGGAACACGGTTTATAGAGAATAATGAATGGAAAAGAATACATTTAATGAGAGGAATAGATGAACAAAAGAGAGTTAGAAAGGAATCAATCATGTTTAGCCAAGTAAAAATCCATCATAATAGTAAGAGGAAAATGAAAGTAACAAATTATAATACAAGCAATAAGAAAAACTAAATTACAGGAATTTATTAAACATTTCACAATAATAACCTTAAATGTCAATGTAGTGTGCTCAACTCTCCAGTAAATAAATAAAGCCTGTCTAAGTAGATAAATATCGAGATCCCAAGGATACATTATATGTTAAAGATGCCACATACTGAGTCAAAGGGTGGAAAATAGCCTTTCAAGGAAACTGATGTTCAACAAATTGATGTTCAAACAAGCAACTCTGGGGATTCTGACACCTGTAAAGAAAGATATCAGAAATTAATATGGCCACTGCATATTAATAAAGAGCACAACTCAGTATGAATATTTAACAACTGTAAATATATATGCTCTGAAGGTTGGGGCTTCATGTTTCATAAAGCAAGCACTAATGGACATTAAATTCAGGTGTGTCCTGTGATGGAGGTGGGTCTTCTATCTATCTGTTGCTTTCATTGGTTAATTAACAAAGAAACTGCTTAGCCTGATAGGTCAGAACATAAGTGGGTGGAGTAGACAGAACAGAATGCTGTGAAGAAGGGAAGTGAGTCAGATGCCATA
>NC_022016.1:10481295-10517156 GCF_000317375.1 Microtus ochrogaster
AAAAAAAAGAGATAAATATAGAATATTCTACCCAACAATACAGAATGTGCATTCTTCTCATCATTTAACATCCCTCTAAATTAGGCAACATCCAGACCAAAAAAGAAGGCTTAATACATTTTTAAAAACTGGAATAATGTCTTAGATTATAGTAAAGTAAAACTGAATGCCAGTAACAAATTCATGGAGGAGAACAGTTTAAAGATCAGGGAATTATTAAAGAAACTGGAGAAGAAAGTAAACACTTACTAGAATTAAATAAAAAGAAAAGCACACCTTGATGGAACAGTTGGGAAACAGAAAAGTGGTTCTCAGAGTAATGTTATAGTTATGAATGCTTATATTTAAAAAAACAAGATCTCAAATAATCAATGAACTGCATCTGAAGGTCATAGAAAGGTAAGAACAAATCATACCCAGAAATAGTAGAGAATAAGATGTGATAAAGATTAAACCAAGACTAGAGGAACAATATCAGGAGTTGCTCAATTAAAGCATGGGTTAAAGAAAAAAACATAAGATTAATGGCCCTCTTTCAAAACAGATCAAAAAGAGAAAATCTAAATTAATAAATTAATGAACTGAAGATAGGGGTGTGATTTACAGAAGTTATCAATAAAATCCAGAGAATCACTTGGGAAGACTTTAAAAACTATTCCCCAGCAAAATAATACTTGATCAATAAGACAAGAGAAAGAAATAATAAGATACAAAAGAAAATGGAGGAAGTTAAATTATCTCTATTTACAGATGTCATGATATTATACTTAAAGATCACAGGAACGCCACAAAAAAGGTATAGCTCCAGTAAACACTTTTAACAAAGTAGCAGACACAAAATCAACACAAAAAGATACACTACAGGAAATGAAGCCAGCCCATGTGTCAATCTACAGATGAAAAAAGGAACTGTGGTTCATATACATCACAGAAATTAATTCACAGTGGAATTTTCTCAGTTACAAAGAAAAATCAAATTGGTTTTTTTTTAATCAGGAAAATGCATTGAATGAGAATCATTGTTTTAAGGGTGAAGTAAAATACAAAAAGACATATACCATGTTTTATTTGTGAAAAGTATATTTAAAATTACACATATATGAATGAATGCAGATCACGAAACTAGAAGGGAAATCATCAGAGTTGAGGAAAGGATTTTAAGGGATGAAGATGCAGAGGCTGTAGCAGAATACATGTGACATGAAGGCAGAAGGGTTACATTTGAAGGGAGGGTTGGCACCAGCAAGATGCATCACATAAGGTGTGGAGGAGGACAGAAAAACTGAGTTGGAACAAAGTGTAATGACACATATTTATAAAAATGCCATTTTTTATAAACCATTGCTTTGTATGCTAATTCTAAAACTGTAATCTAAAAAGACTATGTAGAACTGTGGAAACAGGACAAATTATAGCTAAAAATTCTAGCTTTTACTCAAGTGACACAGGTTTTATGCCAGGAATAGGAATACTGTTTTAAGGGAATAAAAAGTCCACGAAGTAAAGATTTTTTATTTGTTTACCAAATCCAAACAATGTCTAGTACATTACAGGCCCTCGGATGGTAAATAAACAAATGAAATTTAGAAAACAAAACAAAATTTAAAAACATGTGTGAACTGTAGCTAGCAAAAATAAAATCACATGACCAGGAATAATTTAGAAGTAATTATATATCATAGACTCATACAAGAAGAATTCTCATGGGCATAACTAAGACTAAGGGATGGTATAGTCAAGATGACATCTGACAGATGTGTGTGACTGTAGTTGGTATGGGTTCACATGTAGATAATTGATGTGCAGGTTTTGGAGAAATCTATTATTCACCCAATGCTTTCATACATTTAGTATTTCTGTGGATGTTTGAAAAAATGTATTTTTTCATACATCATCCACTGTGAGCTTTACAAAACATCTATAGATTCAACTAATAGATATTATTTTAATTTAATTTATGAAGAAACAATTTTTGAAAGTTGACTGGCTTGCCAAATGATATTGCTAAATGAAAATTGATTTTCATTGATCTCTATATGGGTACCTAGTTCTAAATTAAAACCAAGATATGTATTGCTATGGTCCCATTGCAGCCTGGTTTCAGGTACTGAGACTGGGAGGGGAGTTGGTATGAAGAAATAAACTGCCCAATCACCAGATGAGTGTCCCACAAGTGACTGGCCCTGAATAGCAACAGTTGACTTTCTTTATATATCAAAAACAAGCATGTTTTTATATACTAATAAGTTTCCCATCCTCCAACATTAACCTCCAGCATAATCAAGTATTTCAAATGTTTTTTCCCCAACTTTTTTTTTAAATTTATTTACTATGTATACAACATTCTGCCTCGATGTATGCCCACATGCCAGAGGAGGGCGCCAGATCTCAGTACAGATGGTTGTGAGCCACCATGTGGTTGATGGGAATTGAACTCAGGACCCCTGGAAGAGCAGCCAGTGCTCTTAACCTCTGAGCCATCTCTCCAGCCCCTTTTCCCCAACTTTTACAACAAAATTTCTTTCAACCAAAAACACTATTTTGCTACCTTGGCCAAATATTGAACCAGGTACATTCTATTTTTACAAAATTAAAAGGTGATTAATATGACCACAAATTTTCAAGAAGAATCCCACTCAAAACATATTTACAGAAATAGGAGTGATCTGCTTCCGACCCTGTTAACCCTGAATTAGGGTCTGAAGTGACAGCTGGCAACCCCCCACAACACGCACACACACACACACACACACACACACACACACACACACACACACAATACCTGAGAAGCATCAGCTCCCAAAGAACTTTAGGGGAAAATAGTAGAGAGAAAAAATGGAGTTTCCATGAGTGATCACATCTGTCCCTTGCACAATTGGCAAAATGACACCCAAATCACAAGAGAATCATCAATATTATGAGAGAGAAGAGCCCATGCCAGCGACATGGGCCCAACAGTACTCTGCACTGTCCTGAAGTTCACTAGTCCTTGCTGAGACTGTCCCTGTGGGCTTTTGCCTCATTCTAAGATGACTGGACAAGCACTCATGTACTGGTCCAAAATGCTCCCAACACATATTTTTTTGTAAATCATTAAACTTGCCCAAAATGAATTTTTAACTATGTCCCCCATCATTTAATACTTATTAACCACTTTCCAAAAGTAAACTGAATAAATTGAACCACTTGTACTTTTTTTTGCTGTTCTATTTTTTTATTGTACCTATTGATGGGGGGAAACTTTCTTAACCAGTCATCTTTAAGAAGTGGAACCTAGTTAAGGCGTGGCTACCTGGAATAAAGGAAGAAAAACTGGGACGAAGCAGGTGCTCACGCTCCCTGGGTGATTCCCGCTGGACACAGTAGAATTTGGACTTCCCATTCTTGTGGCATGAGTTTCCCCTTATAATAAGTAAAAATATGATTATTTATCTTTAAGCTGGCCTGGTTATTTCCTGAATCGAGTTAACTTATACACCTGGTGCTAGGTTACATAAAGATAATTTTATATGCATGAATAATATACTTTGGGTTTGTCTCTTCCATGAAGGACTGTCCTCTTTCTTACCGTCCCCTCTCTTGTCAATTTACTTTGTTCCTATAGGCAGTTTCAGTTCTGTTTTATGCCACATGTACACATATGGTTTTATGTATCTACACAAAATCTAGGACTAATAAACAAGAGAAAATGTGATATTTGTCTTTCAGAACTGACTCAATGTGCTAATACATCACTACCTGCTTATATGAATTTTCCTGAAAGCTACAAAATTTTGTTCTTTTTATGGCTGCCAGAGCTTCTATTTATATGCATGCTACATTGTTTTGATCTATTCTTTCATTGGTTTTATAATTTTGCTGTAGTGAATATTGATACACAAATATCATTGTGATATGTTGATCTGGAGGCCTACAGGTAGGTACACAAGAGTGGCAGAGTTGGATCATACTACTGTCTAATTTTAGTTTTAGAAGGAATCTCCATAGTGATTACACATTGGCTAAACTTGTTGGCATTTTTGCCAGCATTACATATGATTCTTTTTGTCTACATCCTCTCCAGCATCTGTTCTCATTTGTTTGCTTACTGATCGCCATTGTGAATAGGGTGACATGAAATGTTAATGCAGCCATAATTTGTATTTCTCTAACAGTCAGTGAAATTGAACTTTTTATGTTTATTGGCTACTAGCACTTGATCTTTTAAGAACTGTGCTCATTTCACTAACCTATTTATTGACTTGGTTGACTTGTTGAGTTCTTTGAATATTATATACCTCTATCTACACACATCCACCCACACAACTCTTTCAGATGTGCATGTGTAAATTGCAAAGAGTTTTCACTTATTCTGTAGGTTTTATCCTCATTTGAACAATTATTTCACTTGTTGTATAGAAGCCTTAAAATTCCATGAAGCATATTTGTCATTTGCTGGCCACATTTCCAGAGTGTTTTAAGTCCTGTTCAGAAAGACTGTTCCCTTAATTTTTGTTCTAACACTTCTAGGATTTCAGACACTACATTAAGTACTTTGATGGATTTGGAGTTGAATTTCATATAGTGTGAAAATAGGGATCTAGCTTCATTCTTTTACATGTTAATGTCTCATTTTTCTAGCACCATATTTTGTAGCTGTCATTTCTTTGACGCATATTTTAGGCACCTTTTAAAAAGCCAGATAGTTATCCCTGCATCACTTTTGTTTTGTTGCTCATGTCACACTAGACAGAAAATATGTATCCCTACGTTTGCCCATAATCACTATGAGTACTGTGTTAGCATTGTTTGCAACTTTTGCTGGGCTACCATGGTCATTGTCTGCACTTTACCCTCTCTTTTTTCTAATCACTTCATCATGCATCTAATTTGTCCAATAGACTAGATGGATGGTGTTCTGACAATGTTAAACCTGTGGCAGCTTCTCGTAGCAATGAGGAAATTTGACAGATGTGCCTGATAGAAATATTTTCTAACACAATCTCTCTGTTGACACAAAAATCCCAATCATGCCACATCAAAACAAGCCAAATTAAAAGATGTCCAGGTTTAATAGGAGTCCTGCGCTCTCTGATGGCCCCGAGGGGAACAGAGAAGCAGTTTCAATAGACTGGGGGAGTGATCCTGACCTTCTCTAGGAGGGGTCAATGTTTGGCGGGCTACCTTGACCCTCCTCAGGAGGTCTAAAGGAGCAAAAGGCACAGGGGCAGGGCCTCCAAAGATGGAGGCCAGAGACCGGGATTTACAGTGCCCCACCTCTCTCTGTGCCATTTACTCATCTATTTCTAACCTTTGTCAGGTCTATGTGATTGTGCCTTGTGTTTAGAACATGTTATTGTTCTGGAAAAAGGGTCTTGCTATATAGTGTGGGCTGCTCTTGAACTCACATGCCTCTAGTCTCAAGTCTCCCAAGTGCTAGAATTAAAGTTCATGCCCTTAATCACACAACTTATGACAGTTAATATTTTTGAATTTGTGTTATTTTCCTTTTTGATGATGAGCTCTACTAGAGACATATCTTACTTATTTGCTTAGTGTACAATCTTGTATATATTAGACCCCAAATTTATACTATCTTGCAAATCCCAGTTAATATTTACATAATAATTGAAGTACTCATTTCAATTCCTTCATATCAACAGTGGAATCAGATACAATTTGCTGTGAAATATTTTGCCCAGAGCATCAAAAGGCCTTTACTTTCCATTGGATTTTTAATAGATAATTATGTGCCTTTTAGAAGCATTAGAAAGTTTTCCAAGCCTTTCATTCAGATATTGGGCTAGACCAGGTCCATTTTCGCTGAATATTTGACTTAGATTAAATATTGTAATTCAGGTTGTAATCTTTCGACTTATTTCTGAATGGTCTAGTTTATCTAATACAGCACGTTCCTGATGACTCATTAAATTTAAATCAAGAAGAAACTTATTTCCTTTAGGCCAAAAATCTTAAGAGAATATTTAAATGCAGTCTAGCAGTAAAGAATAGTCCTTGACAAAAAGATAGCTCTTTGCTGTCAATTTTTCCATAGAACCTTCCTCCTTTAGAACCTACAGACATCCTTCCAGATCTCCTTCCTGGCAGGAACAGACTTCGGGTGATATTTCTAACCTATTTAACACCTGTGAACATACCATTTACTTCTGAATCACTACTGTTTCTCCACCACGATTTCCTTTAGGCTCAGAATGACGACCTGCTGTTGCAGAAGGCCGCTTATTGGTTCCCAGCTACTCAGCCCCGAAATAATCACACAGAAACTATATGATTTAAATCACTGCTTAACCCATTAGCTCTAGCTTCTTATTGGCTAAATCTTGGGTTGTAAGTTAACCCATCTCCATTAATCTGTGCATCATCACGAGGTCGTGGCCTACCAGCAAAGTTTCAGCCTGTCTGTCTCTGGCAGCAGCTCCTTGGCTTCTTCTCACCCCATCCTCCTTCTCCCAACATTCAGTTTAGTTTTCCCCACCTAGCTAAGTTCTGCCCTGCTATAGGTCCAAAGCAATCCTTTATTAACCAATGGCATTCACAGCATACAGAGGGGCATCCCACATCAATCTGCTACCATTGTGAGAGCTGGAGACTAACACTTCAGAGTTGTATTTTGCTGGCTTAGTATTGCCTCATATAGAAATTTTGGGGAGGTACATTTTCTACCACCCCAAACCCTTACCAGGTATTTCCTCTAGCCAGTGATTAATGTATGGATGGATAAAAATTCTGGAATTTTTGCTCAAGGTAAGGTAACTTGGATTAGTATTCATTTACCCAAATTTCTGGTGAAAAGACAAAAATGTAGACTTTGGCTGAATGTTCATCTTCCTAAGCTTCTGCTCCTCCTACCTTAGTGAGCATGCAGTCACTAAGTTAGTAATATTCATGACCTGATTCTGCCCATTGAAATTCTGACTAGAATACTAGTATTGGAGAACAGAATACTAGTATTGGGAATGTTATCATATATGCTCTTGTTGGTACTCCAGGGTAACAATGACAGTCTTCAGGACAATCAGAGTTCTAGGTTTTACTTTCAGTGTGTCCTATCATAACTGAGAATAACTGGTAATACTTGTATGAGACCACAGCAGTTATCTGAGTGGAAATGTAAACTTAACAGTGCTTTAAGTATTCATCATTTTCCTCCTACTCACCTACCACGGAATAGCTGGTTAAGCATCCCTGTCCTTCTTTCTTCATCTAACCCCAAAGAGTTTTTCTTCTAAGAAAATAGTGTGCTCACTGTTTATTTGAATAGTACTTTTCCATTCTTCTCATTTTCTTTTCTCTGAGATCAGACATATTTGTTTCTGTCTTCTGTCATTTTCATCTGGGAGACTTTAGTTCTAAAAATTTTGATTTAACCCAGAGGTTTGAAGAGGCATATATGATATTCCTGGGAGAGTAACAATTCAACACTATACAGGTTGAACTTGTGGAAAGCAGAATTTGAACTTAATTATGCACATGGGATTATTGGCAAAGGCTGAGGAATCAGCTGCTTTGCAAAAAAAAAAAGAAAGAAGTGTAGCTAGGCAGAAGGAAATCTCAATGTCGAGACAGGCTCACCAGAATCCCCAAACCAAGGAGCACTTTGAAGCCACTCAGATTCATCCTTGGATGCGAAAAATACCAGAGCCTGTACACCATGCAATTATTTATCTGCTATGGACAGCCTCAGGAAGAAAGTGATCTTGAGTATAGAGGCATTCCTTAGTAGAGGCAATACTTACCAGGCGTTAACAACTGAGGATTATCAACCACCAGCACTCCCAGCTAGCTAACTAATTTCTTGATCTTAGTTAAGAAAATTTGTATGGTGAGAACATGTTAGTCATTTAGTGCTGAGAAAGTCCTGGACCATTAGATATCATGCCAAATGCTTTAAGAATGGTGTCCTTTCCTCTCCAGTGATATTTTACCCCAAATCCTATCTCCAAGAAGTTGATGTAGAAACTTGAGTATGTAAGTTGTTTGCTGACTGTGATATAAGTTGGGGCTGTATTTGAACTGAATTTGTTTCTGTGGTGTCTTCTGAATATATTTTCAAAAAGATAGAGTTGTTTGAAATCCTAGCTCCTCTATTAGAAGATGAAATTTTTGTAGCATTAGATTATAAAATCTAATTTGTACATCTTATGTTTTAATTTTGATTGGGAACTGTAATGAATCCTCTAACATACTGGACATTGTTTAGACCTTTATCCTGAGCTTAGTCTCTCAGTGAATAGAACCCATCTTATGAAAGTGCCCCCATATACTCTGCATATTCCATTAATAGAATCAATCCTTGTGCTTATTACAAATCCTTCCTCACTAGACCCTTGCCCTGAGTTCTGTTTATCAGTCAATAGAACTCACTCTTGTTGTAAGTGTTGTAGGCACTTTGCTACTTTGCTAAGGAGTTTCTTCTTCTTTTCCTACCCAAAAAACTTTGTATCCTTTTTATTGTAACACACAAAATCCAATTTGTGAGGTCCATATACTCTTTGATGAGCTACTTCCACTGTAGCTGGGACCATGCCTTTAAAGAAAACTGATTCACCTTCACCCAACAAAGATCAGTTTCCCAAAAGCTCCCCAGTTATGGGTGGGGCTTCATGCCTACTGCTCGTCCCCATACAAGTCAGAAGATTCTACAATGGTGGATTTTCTTGACTATTTTTGGAAAAGACAGATTAGAACCCTCCCTAAAACAACTAGTCAGACTTTGTATTTTCATTTCCTTTATGCACATCTTGTTATAAGTCTTGTATTTCTTCTAATAAAATATGTTAACACTCAGTGTCTCTTTAAAATGGAAATACTGGATGGTCAACTGTGTCATTTTAAAATTATGAGTTATAAAACATTTTGCAAATCATTACAAGAACAGAGAGTTTGGATAATTAGTATATGTTTGAGTACCCAATCAAATTTCAACAGGTGTAATCTAATCTTCAGACTTCTTTAGCCCTCTAACTCACATTCTGATAGACCCATACAGATAGGAAAACGGCTTAGGGTACTGCCAGAAACCCATAATTGGGTAGCCTATTTAGTGTTGACAATTTCCCAATTCTCTTCTTCAGGAGAAATGAAGATGGCTCTGTTACGTTTAGGCTGTAAGCAACTCTGGTAGAATTTTAATCCTATTAAACCTTAGTGACCTGCTACTCAATCACAGTAAGAAGATCGCAGCCACAGGAAGAGAGCACAATGAGCTTAGAAAACTCCGCACACCTTCTTTCTGCCAAATAAACAAGTAGATCTCGGATGGTACTAATATACCAATCTTGAAACAAAATTTGAAACTTGAGGGTCTTTTTTAGTTGTTTTTCTTTGATTATTTGTTTTGTTTCAGTTGGAAATTGTGAAGACAAGGAGGTTTTTGTCATATTATATATCCATATAGAGAACCAAATAAAATCCTGGAGACCTAATAAGATTTAGCTTTCCAGCCATATAAATAATTTAATCAGATTAATGACATTGTTCTACCTGAGGGGTTCCATAATTAGTGTCTTATTGATGCCATGTGGAAGTTATATGTCATTAGCACCTGGAGGAATTCCTATTGTCCTAGACCCTGGAATGGAGTAATATGAACATTGCTGCCATGCAAACTGTAGAGATAATAAGCCCTGGCATTTTGTGAGCTATATAAACCCACAGACTTAACATTAAATATTTAAGGCACAGGAAGAGCTATTTGTTAGCCCATAGATACAGGAGTTCAGCTGCTTTAACCCCTCTTCCCTTTAGGGACCTTTCATTATGGAAGGTTGTTTCCAGTCCATTGTGTTTCTCTCTCTGCTTTGTCTTTGCTTTAGTTACTCCTCTGTCCAGAGAACCCTGTGGATTTTGTATCAGAGCATTCATCCTTTTACAGATTCTCTTTCATGTAAAAGAGAGATTCATTCCAGAAACACAAACAGATATGCATCATGCAGCATATTTATACATAGAAAGTGTTTAAAATCTGTGAAGAGACCATCTAATAACTTTGTCCCTAAAACATTTAGGAAGCAAGTTTTTTTTTTTCTTTCAGATTGAATCCATTCATTCTTCCTGCTTACACAATACTTAGCTGTAGAAAAAAACTGACTTTTATTTTGTTTTACACAGGGCATTGAACACGGGCTTCCCACTTAGCAGTAACTTTTCATATAAAATATATCTTTTCTTTTTATAATATCTGTGAAAGCAGTAGTAAATATATACCACAGCAACTATGTGCAGAGCATAGGACAAAACTTGGAAGTTGGTGCTCTCCCTCCACCATGTGATTCAAAGGCATAAAACTCAGCTCATTAGGCTTGGCAGCAGGAGCTTCTACCAACTGAGTCATCTTACAAGCTCCTTAGTAGCATATGTATATGTACATTTTGTATGCATGTTTGTGGATATACATATATGTATACATGAGTATATATTGTGCATATATATGCATATGCACATGTATAGGTATGTATGCAGAGATATATGTGTGTATATACATACATATATATGGAGGTTTTCCAGGATATAAGTTTTTGTTACATGTGAACACCTGGTTCCTATGGAGGTCAGAAGAAGAAATCAAATCACCTGGAACTGGAGTTACAAAAAAATGGTTGTAAGCTGCCATGTGTGGGTAGAAACTGAACCTGGGTTCTCTAAAAATCTCAGTCTGTACTCAGTGAGTGAACCATCTCTCCAGTCTACCACCAGTATCTTTTAAATATGTATCCATTTAGCTTTTTATATCTTTGTAACAAAAGATATATCAATGAAATTCATAAACGTTAAAAATACTGTGTGAGTCCACCTAAGTGGTTGACAAAGAAAACACTGCCATCATATCTCTTACATAGAGATGACAGCAAATTTGTTTGTAGTTTAGTATGATACTGAGGTGACATTTCCAGGCTTGAATATTGAGTATAGACTTTGAGCTCTATTCATACAAGACTACCAGGTTTTGGCTGGAGGATACTTAAATGGTTGATCTGAGGAAAAGCGGCTATCTGTAGATTCACAGACATGTCACATATCTATGATAAAGCAGCCCAAGGCTATTAACAGTAGAGATCCCTTACCACACGGAAGCCTGGAGGGGAAAAGAGAAATCATGGTTGCCAGACTTGTGACGCTACCACAAAATCACACTGTTCAGCAAGCACTAACATGAATTATCATCGTCAGCAGTAGATCAAGGCTGTTACCTACCCAAGGAGAGCAGGAAGTGGCAAGTGGAATAATACCACCAAATCTCTTTCCTCCCATCCTGAACAGTGTTGCCTCCCATTTACTTACTGAAGACCAGAGGACAAGAGACCTTGCTACTGTTGTCTATGAAAGTTAGAGAAGGTGGAGAATGAATCTCAGCAGCAAACTGAAATGTCTGGCACAATATCCATGGCCATATAGACTCCCAGACTTACCCCAAAGGATCGTAAACAAAAAATAAACAAAACAAAAGAACATGAAAGTGGAATGGCAACTTGGTGGGAGAAGGGATGCTGGAGGGAATGGGAGGTGGATAAGAAAGGGTAGAGTATATGTGTGAGCAGAATGTATTATATACATTTACAAAACTGTCAAAGAATAAATTATTGACTTTCTTTGCTTTGATTAATCAATTGATTTTGTGCTACTTTATGTACACATTTCTTGTACTCTTCAAAGTGCGTCCAGTACTCATCCACATTTTTTTTTTCAGAAGTATATTTTCGTTTGTACTTTATGCCTTGCATTCTTTCCCAGGGGCCAGACATTCTTGTAATGATTTTGTTTCCATTTCAAGGGTAGAAAAAGATATTTGTTTGTCTTTCGGTTAGCTTAGATACTTGTTACAGAATTTTTAACATGATGAAATATAAGTATAAAAATTTATAGGAGCACTGGATTACAAAGTCTACCTAACTTTAGGCTTGTACTAGGGATCTAAATTCAGATTTTTACCTTTGTATGACAAGCACTTTAACCACCGAGCCATCCCCCATGCCCTAATTCATAACTTGTACATCTATGTTAATAAGGTAAACTTATGTAATTTTTTGGGTTTTAGATCTTTATGTATGTTGGAGATCAAGGTAGCTGTGGCCTTGTAAAATGAATTAGGCAATGTTCTTTCTGTTTCTATTTTGTGAAATAACTTGAGGAGTATTGACATTAACTCTCCTTTGAAAGTCTAGTAGAATTCTTTACTAACAACATCTGGCCTTGGGATTTTATGATTGAAAGACTTTTAATTGCTGCTTCTGCTATAATAGGGGACATAGGTCTGTTTAAATTGCTTATCTTATCTTGATTTAAATTTGGTAAATGGTATATATCAAAAAATTATCTATTTCCTTTAGATTTTCTGATGTGATGGAGTAAAAAATTTTACAGTATGTTCTTATGGTTCTCTAGGTTCCCATGGTGGCTGTTGTTATGTCCCCCACTCTTTTCTACTTTTGTTTATTTAGTTCTTCTTCCTATGCCTTTTAGTTCAGTTGGATAAGGATTTGAAAACTTAATTGATGTTTTAAAAGAACCAACTATTATTATTATTATTTTGTTTTGCTTGTTTATACTTTATTGATTTCAACCATAAGTTTGGTTATTTCTTGCCATCTATTTCTTTTGGATGTTACTCCTTTTTGCTCAAGAGATTACAGGTATTTCATTAAATTATTAATATATAGGAAGGAGGCCGCTTGTTTGTTTCCTGGCCGCTTAGCCCTAAAATAATCACACAAAAACTATATTATTTAAATCACTGGTTGGTCAGTTAGCTATAGCTTCTTGTTACCTAACTTTTACATATCAATTTAACCCATTTTTATTAATCTGTATATCGTCATGTGGCTGTGGCTTACTGACTAAAGTTTGGCATCTGTCTCTTGTGGGGCTACATGGCTTCTCTCTGACTCTGCCTTTCTTTTTCCCAGCATTCACTTTAGTTTCTCTTGCCTAACTCTGTTCCCCTATAGCTCTGCTATAGGCCCAAAGCAGTTCCTTTATTAACCAATGGTAATCACACCATATAGAGGAAAATCCCACATCACCAATATGAGATCTCTCCAATTTTTTCAGATACTTAGTGCCATGACATTACTTCTTAGAACTGATATCATTGTGTACCATAAGTTTGGGTATTTTTTGATATTTTAATTAAATTATAGAAGTTCTTAATTTCTTTCTTAACCTATTTTTCATTCAATAGTACGTTGTTCAGCTTGCATGAGTTTGTAAGCTTTCTGCTATTGTTGATATCCAATTTTAATCTATGGTGTTCTGAAAGTATGCAGAGTGTTATTTGAATTTTCTTTGTATGTTGAGATTTGCCTTGTGTCCTCCTCTTCCACACCTTTCCCTTTCCTCCCCTTCCTTTCATTTCCTTACTTACCAAACTGAATTATGGAAAACCAGAGTAGAGTGAAAAAAAAATTAGAACTTCTTCGTACATTCAACTGAAGTCCTCAGTTTGAATTACATAACTAAAGGATCAAAACTATGTATTACTGAGAAAAATATATCTTATCTGTACTGGAAATGGCACGTTTTCTATTTTTTTCTACGTGATGACTAAATCTCTGCCATCTCCAGGTTTCTTCCTCTTTATCTTTCACATGTTCTGAAGGTCCTATAATTCTGACTGACATGTTTTCTCAGTTTTTTTAATGTGTGTGTATGTGTGCATGCCCTGTAGAAAGCCTTGAATGTGTAGACTTTTTTTAATTTATTTTTTATTGAAAAAAAATTTCCGCCTCCTCCCAGCCTCCCATTTCCCTCCCCCTCCTCCCACTCCTCTTCCCCTTCCCCCACTCCTCTCCCCCTCCCTCTCCAGTCCAAAGAGCACTCAGGGTTCCCTACCCTGTGGAAAGTCCAAGGTCCTCCCCCCCCTCCACCCAGGTCTAGGAAGGTGAACATCCAAACTGGCTAGGCTCCCACAAAGCCAGAACATGAAGTAGGATCAAAACCCAGTGCCATTGTCCTTGGCTTTTCATCAGCCCTCATTGTCTGCCATGTTCAAAGAGTCAGGTTTTATCCCATGCTATTTCAGTCACAGTCCAGATGGCCTTGGTGAGCTCCCAATAAATCAGCTCCACTGCCTCAGTGGGTGGGTGTGCCCCTCATGGTCCTGACTTCCTTGCTCATGTTCTCCCTCCTTCTGCTCCTCATTGGGACCTTGGGAGCTAGTTCCGGTGCTCCAATGTGGGACTCTGTCTCTATCTCTGTCCATCACCAGATGAAGGTTCCATGGTGACATGCAAGATATTCATCAGTATGGCTATAGAATAGGGCCATTTCAGGTACCCTATCCTCAGCTGCCCAAGGAACTAACTGGGGACATCGCCCTGGGCACCTGGGACATCCATTGCTGTTGGGAATGCAAACTTGTGCAACCACTCTGGAAAGCAGTGTGGCGGTTTCTTAGGAAATTCGGGATCAACCTAATTCAGGACCCAGCAATACCACTCTTGGGAATATACCCAAGAGATGCCCTATCATATTACAAAAGCATTTGTTCAGCTATGTTCATAGCAGCATTATTTGTAATAGCCAGAACCTCGAAACAACCTAGATGCCCTTCAAGGGAAGAATGGATGAAGAAAGTGTGGAATATATACACATTAGAGTACTACTCAGCGGTAAAAAACAATGACTTCTCGAATTTTGCATGCAAATGGATGGAAATAGAAAACACTATCCTGAGTGAGGTAACCCAGACCCAAAAAGATGAACATAGAATATACTCACTCATAATTGGTTTCTAGCCATAAATAAAGGTCATTGAGTCTATAATTTGTGATCCTAAAGAAGCTAAATAAGAAGGTGAACCCAAAGAAAAACATATAGCTATCCTCCTGGATATGGGAAGTAGACAAGTACCCAGTCTCCGGAGTGCATCACAGGCTCAACTTATTTCTTTTTTTTTTACATTTGTTTATGCTTCTAAACCATATAAGAACTGTTTCTCTTTAATGTAAGATAATTTTAAGCAAATTTTAATTTTGAATCAAACACAGAATTAATTGTCTGAACAACACAATTTGGAAATTAAGCATAAATATGTATCTCCTATCTCTAGAGGATCACATGAAAGCCAGACCATGGTAGGCCTACCTAATGTTAGATGGACTCCTGTGGGTGATATTTACCCAAAATGATGGAGTTTCAACAGAGAAATGTAGTGGCATTTCACTTGTATTTCAATAAATAAAGCTTGCCTGAGGATCAGAAAAGTAAAACAGACACACTAGCCAGCCTTACAGAC
Organism: Microtus ochrogaster; assembly: GCF_000317375.1. Lineage (NCBI taxonomy): Eukaryota > Metazoa > Chordata > Mammalia > Rodentia > Cricetidae > Microtus > Microtus ochrogaster. Next base: position 10,496,528 of record NC_022016.1, read on the forward strand.
CAGGCAACAATAACACACACCTTTGATTCCAGGAGCCACACTAGCTTCCCATAGAAACCAAGTGGTAGTGGTGCACACCTTTAGTCCCAGAACTAGAGAGAATTATAAACCAGGAGGAGACAGCTCTCAGTCACAGTCTCATTCTGAGATTCTTGGAGGCAGGATCTCCATTTCCAATTGAGGTCAAGGTAAGATCCAGTGGCTCACTGCTTTGCTTCTCAGATCCTCAGGTGGAATTCCAATTTCTCTCTCAGAGCTTTTACTAATTGTGCTTCAGAGAAATATACAAGAGGTTAGATGTCAAAGTGAACTCATGGGAGTCGTGAATTAAGAGTTGGTTGGCAAATTGCTCAAAAAGTGATCCAAAAGACAGTGATTTAGGGTATACACAGCATAAAAAAGGTATAGTGTGGAAATATGGAAATATGAGCTGCCTGGTTGAATTTTGAAGATATAAAATTATAAAATCTTTGACTTTTTGTGGTCCAGTGTATATGTCATGTAACTGTGCAAGATTCACTCACAGTCATGAACATGAACTGGGCACTCTTCAACTAGCACAAATGTTATGGTCTGAACTCATTTGTATCAGTATTTACTTTTGGCAGGGAATGTGTTGCAATGTGACTCCTCAAGCAATGTATTTTCAAGTGTTTGTGAAAAAAAAAAGCCTGAACTATGCTATCAGCTTTTGGCTGAAGTCTGCCTGATATGCAGCAGGGTCAGCAACACTTAGAGAATAATTTCTGATGAAGTCACAAGATCAAGGTTTAAAATGCAGTGGATTTAATGGACTGGTTCTCTGAATAAGGAGAACTGCAGTTTGGCCAGAATACTAATAACCTATTGAACATAAGACTGTAAGGCATCTGAGTATAGATAGGGTAAATGTTCTTAAATATTGAAGAATACCCAGGCTCGGATCTGAGAGCATTGGAGGTCAGGAATGGGTTTTACCCTGCTTTTTGTCAAGGCTATTTGCTTTCAGGAGAGGATATAGAGAATTGCTAAGCAGCTCACTTATGATTTGAATTTTCAAAGAACTAATAAGCAAGTTTTTATGTGGTAAATAATGACAGGAAAAACTGAAATCCTGGGACACTATAAGGAAGGGGGTTGGTGCTCATCAACCACTTTTGTGTTGAGTCCTAAAGAGTTAAATGTTAAGAATAAAGAAAACTGGGAAGGCATACATTTTTGGAGCTACATCTAGCTGCTATTTTCTGTTTCTGAAATTGGAATGGAATGAACCCAATTGGTAATTCTCAAGGCGACATACCAAATTAAATTTAAATTCTCTCTGGTGGATGATATTATCACATCCTTCAAATTATTTCTACAAACAATTGTGCAAAAAAGTTAAATGTTTATAAAACAGAGCAAAAATAACTGGAAGTATAATGAGAAAGGAAAATACCTTAACGAATCAAAATCATAGAGACCTAAAATATTGTCAGGTAGATTTTTAGGAGTACATCTATATCTATACCTGCATGTGTGTACATGGTCATGGTATGTATGTGTATGTGAATGCAAATGGATGTGTCTGTGCAGAGGCCAGAGTTCAGCATCAGGACTCTTCCTTAATCATGTGCCTCATTTTTACTATAACATAGTCTTTCCTTATCTGCATAGCTCAATAATTTAACTAGACTGGCTGACTAGCAAACTATCTACCTCCCTGGCTCTAGAACCACAGGGGTATCCAGTTGTATGCTTTCCAGCCTTGGTGCTGTGGATTAAACTGAATCTTTTGCTTACACAGCAAATACCTTGCCTCCTGAGGCATTTTCCCTCCCTTTCAAGTAAATATTTTTTAAAATTGTATTTTCTGTGTTTAAGTAAAAAAAAAGAAAAGAAAAGAAAAAATTTGGACAGAAAATAGGAAAATATATCTATTTAGCTCTAGATACACACAGATATACATAAATACACTAGATCTATATATGTGTGTTTATATAGATTTATCTATACATGCAGCATCTTGATATATATGTGTGTGTGTTTACTATCTAAATCTATATGTACATTATAACTATATACATATTCACATATATATATATAAACACATATATATGGAAATGGAAAGTCTAGAATGAAAACATACAGAACAAATTTTAATAATTAAATAGACTTGCTGCTGAAAGTAAATATAATGGACTGAGATGAATGTAGTCCAACCATGATTAGAAGAAACTATCTAGATGAAAGAACTAAGTGACAACTCTCAGCCCTTTGGCTAAGATCAAGTATAACATGTGTTCTTATCAGAAAACAAATTTTAAAAATGTAGAAGAAACACTGATAACTGACTGTACTTATAATTGGAATTTTGAAAGTGAAGACCTATAAAACCTGGGAAAAGTACTATTTGTGGAAATTATACAAATTTCTGGGTTTAATTGAGGGCACAAAAACATATTTAGGAAGTGCTATTTTAGCAGGATCCATGATAAACACATTACTAGGCACAATGAATAAAAAGTCCAACACTTCAATGACTGAAAGGATTGTTAATAAATATGGTACAGTGATACACATCTGAAAGCCCAGCACTTGGAGGTACAGGCTAGGTGATTAAGGCCATCCTTAAAAGCATAGCAAGTTCAAAGTTAACCTCTGCTCCTTAATAGTCTGTCTCAAAAAAATAGTAATTAAGACAACCACAGATTAATCAGTAAAACCAGATATGAAATGAGAAAATTAATATTTAAAAAGCTGTTTGGTAGCTAAAGTAACAGCTGAGGAGATAAGAGAACTCAGTATGGAGATGACAGAGCTCAGGAGTACAAGAGCTTGGTGGAACTCAGTCTTTGAACTAGATAAAGACCATTGCATATTAACAATAAAAATAATTGTTCAAGAGATACAATGCATAGTATATATGTATGTGAAGTATTTTGGTATTTATGGCTTCATATAATAAGCACTGTGTGTAGTATATCGGTATTTATGGCTTCATATAATAAGAACTAAAAGATACCACAGATCAGATAGGTCCTGATAATGGCTGACATCAGTACCTACTGTACTATTTCAGTTTTCCTGTTGCTGTGATAAAACACTGGCCTAATCGACTTGGGGAAGTAAAGGGTTTATTTGGCTTATGTGTTACAACCCATCATTAATGAAGCCAAAGCTAAAAATGAAGGCAAAAACAAGCAGAGATGATGGATAAGTGCTGATTATTGTCTTACTTCCAGGATCATGTTTAGCTTCTTTTCCCATTCCTTCCAAGACCACATGCTAGGGATAGCACTGACACCATGGGAAGGGCCTTCCAACCTCAAACAACAATTTAAAAAGTGCCAGATAGACTTGCCTACAGTCTAGTCTAGTGGCTGTATTTCCCCCAATTAAACTTCTCTCCTTGCAGATGAGTCTAGTATGTCACAAGTTAACAAAAACAAACTCATTAGCACAGCCACTCTCATTCCTGGGATACCAGTCAAACAAAAAAATCAACAAAGACACCTTATGGCTAACTGACTTAACAGAAGCATACAGACTATTCCACCACAAAGAAACCAAGTACATGTTCTTCTTCATAGCCTATGGAGCCTATAGACCATACTATAGGCCATGAATCAAGTGTTATCAAACACAAAATAAATGAAATAATTTCTTCTATCTTGTCAGAAAATAGTGCAATAAAACTATCCATCAACAGCATGAAAAACTACAGCAAATACACAAATACATAAAAATAAAAAATACATCCATTTAATGACTAATATTTCCTTGAAGAAATCAAATAGAAAACATTTTTAAAATCCTAGTATCAAATTAAAACAAAAGAATCTTTAGAACATAGCCGGGCGGTGGTGGCACACGCCTTTAATCCCAGCACTTGGGAGGCAGAGGCAGGCGGATCTCTGTGAGTTCGAGACCAGCCTGGTCTACAGAGCTAGTTCCAGGACAGGCTCCAAAACCACAGAGAAATCCTGTCTCGAAAAACCAAAAAAAAAAAAAAAGAATCTTTAGAACATAGCACAAATATATGTAATAGAAACTACATAGAAGTAAGTGTTTACTTTAAAAAAACATATCAATTCCAAATAAATAATGTAATGGTATACCTTAAATTGCCCTAAATTAGAACAATACAAGCCAGGCAGTGGTGGCACACGCCTTTAATACCAGCACTCGGGAGGGAGAGGCAGGCCTATCTCTATGAGTTTGAGGCCAGCCTGGTCTACAAGAGCTAGATCCAGGAGAGGCCCCAAAGTTACAGAGAAACCCTATCTTGAAAATGACAAAACAAACCAAAACAAACAAAACAATCCAGACACAAAAGTAGCAAATGATAATGATAAATACCAGAAAAGAAATTCATGAAATGAAAACTAAAATAACAATAAATAGAAGCAGCCAGAGTTGATACAGTACCGCTAATCGTACTGACTGAAACAAGAACAGCAGACACAAATTAGTTAAATTATAGATGAAAAGTGGAAAGTTACACATTACAGGGAAAACAGTAAGGAATATTTTGAAAAATTATAGAAACTGAAAAAATCTTGAAATTTTTCTAAAAACATGATTTTCTAAAATCAAATCAAGAAAATACAAATAACTTAACAAATCTATAACAATCAACAATATCAAAGTTCTAACAAAAAATCCAGGGCTCAGAGAATTTAACTGCTGAATTGTACCAAACATTTGAAGAACTGATTCAAATGCACCTTAAAATGCCCCATGTAAAAGAAAATGAAAGAACACTATAAAGCTCATTTGAAAAGCCAGAATTACCCTGAAACCAAAACCAGACAAGGACACAATAAAGAAAGAGAATTATAGACTGTTTCTCATGAAACAGTACAGATGCAAAATTTTTTTCAATAAAATGCTTTCAATAACACAATAAAGTGATCATATGCTATGAATAAGTTGTTTTCCTCTTGGAAATGGAAGGTTGACTCAAACATACACAAATTAGTCAGTTGTATTAGTATTATGACACAAATAGAAATCACACAATCATCTCCACTGGCCTGAAAATGACCCTTGACACACTTTAAAAATCCTTTCATGATCAAAGCTCTGAAGAGACTCAGAAGAAACATGCCTCAACATAGTAAAGGCCATATGTAATAAACTGATAGTCAGTGTACACTAATAGGGAAAGACAATACATTTCTCCTAACATCTGGAATGAGATGATGTCATCCATTCTTTGTGCTCTTATTCAATGTAGTGTTTGATGTCTTAGAGCAATGAGAGGAAGAAATAAAAGTTATACAAACAAAAAAGGGAGAAGAAAGTCACCCCTATATGATTACAACATGATCCTGTGCTAGAAAGACTAGCCTGAAGACGGCACTAGAAGCAAGATTAGAAACGACACTTTCAGCAAAGTGGAAAGAAACAAAACCAACATCTCAAAGTCAATAGGTTTTCTATACACCAATAGAGAACTTGCTGAGAAAGAAATGAGTGTGTGGGGGGAACCACAAAAAATTCACAGTAGCTTTACAATGGATCTTACTAACCGCAAGCAAGGAAGTAAAAGACCGCTTAAAAAAATATTTAAGACACTGAAGGAAAAAAGTGAAGAAGAAGAATAGAGATCTCCTTTGCTAATTAGAAGAATTAATCTTGTGAAAATGACTGTGTTACTGAAAGCAATCTACAAATTCAACACAATTCCAATCAAACCTTAAATTAAATTTACCACAATAGTAGAAAAAAATCCTGAAATTCATTCAGAACTGCAGAAGACTGAATTCTTAACAAAATCTCTCTTTTTAATTATAGAGTCATAGTAACAAAAGCAAACCAAAACTAGATGTTTAGACCAATAAAATAGAGGACTAAAATATACCCAAAGCAGCTACAGCAAACTTATTTTGACAAAGCTATCAAAGAAACATAAATTAGAGAAAAGATAGCTTCTTTAACTACTATATGGTGCTGACAAACTGGATTTCCAGATATGGAAGTATAAAATCAGATCCATATTCTTCATCCTGAACAAAAATAAACTAAAATTCCACCAAATATTGGACCTGAAACTCTGAAACTGTTCGGAGAAAGTAGAAACAAAATATTGCAAGATACAGGCTTAGTAAGAAATTCCTATAGAACATGAGTGTATGATCCCTAATGTGAGTACCTAAATCAAATGACACTAACCAGCAGAAGAAATAAGCAGGGTTAAAACCACTTATCTGCCAACAATGCATCAGAAAGAGTATTAATATTTAAAATGTATAAACTGCAGTGAAAAGTAAACACTCAGAGCACTTAAATCATTCAATTATAAAACTGAAGATCCAAATATCTTGTTATTAATAAAAGAACTACAAATGGCCAATAAGTACACGAAAAGGTGCTCAACATCCTTCTATTTAAGAAATGTAATATAAAACAGCTCAGAGATTCCATCGCACCCTAGTCAGACCAACTTTCATTAAGGAAGGGGAAAAAGATGAGATTTCCTGGGTAAACTGGAGATGGGGTATGGGGGCGGGTAAAAGGGAGGGGATAAGGATGGGATCATGAGGGATCAGGATGGTTGGCGCGTTTAGCAAGGGATGGAGAGAGGGAGCAATCAAAGAGATATCTTAATAAAGTGGAGCCCATATGGGATTAGAGAGAAGACTAGTGCCAGGGAAAATTCCAGGAATCCCCAAGAATGACCCCCAGCTAAGCCTCCTAGCAGTAGTAGAGAGGGTGCCTGAACTGGCCTATTCCTGTAATCAGATTGGTGATTACCCTAATTGCCATTGTAGAACCTTCAGTCAGTAACTGACAGAAGCACACACAGAGATCCACATGCAACATCTAAGCACTAGGCCGAGTTCTGAGTCTCATTGAAGAGTGGGAGAAGGGATTATAAGAGCAAAGGGGTGGGGGAGGTAAAGATCATAATGGGGAATCACACTGAGAAAATTTCTCTGAACTCATGGGAGCTAATGGACTCAAGACCAACAGTTAAGGAGCCAACATGGGACAACCTAAACCCTCTGCATGTGACAGTTGTATAGCTTGGCCTGCTTGTGGGGCTAGGGCAGTGGGACCAGGACCTGATCCTGATGCACGAGCAAGGGTTGGCTTTTTGGAATCTATTCTCTGTGGTGGTATGCCTCCCTCAGCCTTGATGCAGAGGGGAGGAGTTTGGTCCTGCCTTAACTTGAAATGCCATGCTTTGTTGACTTCCATGGGAGGCCTTACCCTTTCTAAATGGAGATGGAGGAGGAGTAGATAGGGGGTAGAAGTGAATGGAGAGGGGCCAGGAGGGGAAGAAGGGGAAACTGTAGTTGGTGTGTAAAATAAATTTAAAAATTTACAAAAGCAATAAAGGACATGGAGAAAAAGACTCTTGTTCACTGTTGATAAGAACATCAATTTTTGAAGCCTCTATATGAATAGTTATGGAAGTTTTATGAGAAATAAATATAAAATAACCATATGAACCAACTAAACCACTTTGGCTACCTGCCAGAATGACTCTAAGTCAACATTACACAGAGATTCTTGGGCATCTCATGATTATATTAATAGCTACACTAATCACCAAAACCAGGAAATAGATACCACCTAGATTTCTGAAAGCAAATGAATAGATATGAACTTTATATCACAATGGAATTTCATACAGCTGGAAAAAAGAATGAAATCATGTCATTTGCAGGAAAATAGATGTTAGGCAAATAAACCAGACTTAGACAAATACCTCATTTGTTGTATTCTCTGATATATAAAATTTAGAGTTAAAATTTTATATATATGTGTGTGTGTGTGTTTAATGACACTAGAAAGGAGACAATGAGAGAGGGGAAATAGACATTAAGGGATAAGAATGCATATGAAAAGATGGCAGGAAAGGGCCATCTAACTGGGGAAAGAATACAACCAAAGGCAAGAGTAGGGAGCTACCAGGGGAGGTGAGTGGGAGAGGACACCATATGAGAGTAGCATACACCTAGTAAGAAAGCGTGCTAGTGATGGTTGTGGGAAAAGGTTCATTCAGTTTCCATTGTCCTTTTTATACTTTGCTTCCTGATCTAACTGACAAATAGGGACATTTTACCAACTGCATTATAAATGCTACATTTTGAGTTGGGGAGCTGACTCTTTCAGTAAACTGTTTGCTACAAAAGCATGACACCTGAGTTTCAATTCCCAAACCCATGTAAACTAGCTAGTCACGGTGACTCAAGTTTGCGGTTCCAGTGCTAGATAGAACACAGGTGATTCTCTGGGGCTCATTGGCCAGCTATCATTCTTGTCTATATGGTGAACTCCAGGACCAGTGATAGACGCTGTCACACACACACACACACACACACACACACACACACACACACAAATGATGAACAATGCTTAAGAAATGAGACTTGTGGTGCTTGTCTGGCCTGCACACACACACACTCACACACACACGCACACACACACTCATACACACACACACAGACACACACACACAGACACACACACACACACACACACACACATACACACCAGAGAAAGAGGAGGGGAATTTCTCAACTTTGTTGGTAATTGCTTGGTAAGAAACAAAAGTGACAGTTATTACCTAATTGATTAATTCTGAAAAAATTGCTATAGTGCATGACCATTTAATATTGATATTCTTGATCAAAGTTTTCTTCCTGTAAATCTTCCATATGAGCTCACTGTTAAAAACTTGTCAGTGATGATTATTAAACTAAGTGGTAGTGTATCTAATTCTTCGGAATAAAAATCTGTGGGGCTACTATGATGGGAATCAGAAAGGAAAAGAAATTCAAGAGCTCTTTGAAGGCCGTGGCTTTTCCCATCTGCTTGTGGATACATTGTCCTATTTCTTCCTCATCTGTTTATTTGCATAACAGCACCAGCTGCCCCCTCAAATTTGAATTGCCTGACTTAATCAGACAGACCCCTGATTGAGAACTGAGTTACAAATTGGCAGATGAATACCAAATTGTTTTTAATAAGACACAGAGCTCTGGGTGCTCTGTGCCATGCTGTAGTTGGTTGTTGGCAGCTACAATAACCAGCAGTGTCCCTTTCATCTTTAAGAGTAAGACAAGGCATTCAAAAGAAGCTTTGAATCTTGTACTCAGAAATTCCACTCATCTGCCTAATGTTCTATTTTTAATTAGAAGGATGCACATATGACTTAATTAATCAAGCCTGTCTTAGGGCACTATTCATTTATTAATGGCTCCTGCACTCAAGCACAGTATTAAGGGATTTGTGCTAAGCACCTGACATAAAGCAGGCTAATTTTGCTTGCTTTGCTTAATGTATTGAGAACAGCATGTTGATCAGATTTGGAAATATTCAAGCTATGAACTAATGTCCTATTTGGAGAGTTGGAAATCTCAGTGCCATCGTAATCCAGCCTTATAATGCTTTCTTGACAAAGCACTCTAAAACTGAATGGAAGAACTTGATGGGGATTCTGAAGGGGGATCGGTGAGAAGAAAGAATAGAGGAGCAAAGTCCTATGGGCAGGACAGAGTAGGGCAGGGCAGGGCAGGGCAGGGCAGGGCAAGACAGGGGAGGGCAGAGCAGGGCAGAACTTCTTACTGTAGTTTTTGAAGTCTGCATCTGGATTAATGTTGCAAGAAACCACGCTGGACGAAAGGATGCTGAAATGACTGGACTCTGCATGACTATCTCCATCCATGCAGTCTTGTCCCAGGGTCATGTGTATGAGTACATCAGTTCATATTCACCCAACTAATCTAAGTGCATTCTGAGCTCCTTAGATTACTGATTATTTTGTAGTTTGTGCTCATGACAGTGATTAAAAATATCTTATGTGGAATGTTCATTGCCATTATTAAAAAAAAAAAACATTACATGGTGCATCAGGAACTCCACATAGCCCACAAAAATTTAATGGGTCAAAATCCTCATTATGTGGTTTTAATGACAAAAAGAAAAAAAAAACATGAGAAACTAATCACAGAATATTTTGTATCTTCAGTAGGAAAAAGGAACCATTTTAACAAAATGGAGAATAAGTTTGCATGAATTGGTAGATAAGCAACGTCATGGCAGTTGCATCCCATGAACTGCCAGTGCTAAAGTTTTCCCATACACCAGTGTCCTAGGAAAGAAAGGAACATGGAAGAACTGAGTGCTGTGGTGTATGAAAGGTCTTTGAGAGTCCATGTTTGGTATGGTCAACTATAATCCTAGCACTAGGGGCCTAGAGGATTACAAGTTTGCAGCCAGCTTGGACTATAGGTGAACAAAGTGAAGGGGAGAGAAGGGGAAGAGAGGGAAGGGAAGGGGAAGAGGAGGAAAATGAAGGGGAGGGGAGAGAGGAAGGAAAGGGAAGAGAGAAAAGTCAAAGGCTAACCTAGATTGAAATTCTAACCTTCCTGCTTTGCGGTTTAGCAACCATAGTCTCTCAGAACCTTAGTGATAAAATGACAATAGTAACATCTACTCTGCAGGCTCTGCAGACTTGTGGTGATTGAATAGCAGAAGGCATTCAATTTATGTCCAAACTATTTGACCATCAGAGGTGCTAGAAGAAATATAGCTAGGTGAGTTTTCACTCTATTTAAATAAACCACTGTGCAGGATGGTAGAAACTTCAGTTCCCATCTTACCTACATAGCTTGCCTCTGGCAATTACAAAAGACTGCTCTATGAATCTTCAATCCTACAAATCTGGTCTCATCGTGATTTTTCTTATCCTTTTTGATCTTGCATTCTAATTTTTTTATTTCTTAAAAATCTAATATATTGATTTTTTTTCTCTGAAATACCCTACTTTTTCCTCCTGGTGATTACCTTCTATTTTTTTTCAGCTGACCCAGACTTTGCATAGTATACTTGATAAGGACATATTATCAGACCATTTCTAACATAGTTCAATGGTTCAACTACTTGCATGAGTAAGCATACTTTTCTAGATAACCAATATTGCCTCCTTGTTTCTGGAAGTCAAGTCATCATAAACAAATTTGCCTTAATACGCACTCCTCTAGCAAATTCCAATAGTCTTATCTAAGTGCTCATGCTTTTACAGATGATGTCAACTCTTCAAACATCTGGAAAACTGTGCATCTCTGAACAAGTAAAGCATGGACCATTCTAGTGTGGTTTACTGCAGGAAACTGAGGTTGACTTGTTTTAGGAAAGGAATGATCATTTCTAGACATTTGATTCGCATACTAATCAAAATTCTGGAGAGGCTAAGATGGAAGATTGTGAATTGAGAATGGTCTGGTCTACAGTGCAAGATAGATCCAGGCCTGCAGTTCATAGAACTACTTTGCCACAAAGGGAAAAAAATGGAAAAACAGGAGAGAGAGAGAGAGAGAGAGAGAGAGAGAGAGAGAGAGAGAGAGAGAGATTGTGAACTTAAGCAGGTTTTGAGCTGCATTATAAACTGTTAAAATATAAGGTATGTTGATAATTTCTTTATTACTTTATAAATAATACCAACCAAATTTTCCACTTCCTCCCCTCCTCCCACTTCCATCCTGCTCCCCCACACACCTTCCCTCTCCCCCTCCAGTCCTGAGAGCAGGCAAGGTACCCTGCCCCGTGGGAAGTCCAAGGCCCTCCCCCCTACATCCAAGCTAAGGAAGGTGTGCATCCAAACAGATTAGGATCCCAAAATGTCCGTATATGCAGTAGAGTCAAATCCCAGTGCCATTATCATTGGCTTCTCATCTGCCGCAATTTTCAGCCACATTTAGAGGTTCTAGTTTGATCCCATGCTCGTTCAGTCCCAGTCCAGCTGTATTTGCTGAGCTCCCATTAGCTCAGGCACAATGTCTCAGTGGGTGGACCTCGTGGTCCTGACTTCCTTGTTCGTCTTCTCCCTCTTCTGCTCTTCAACTGGCCCTTGGGAGCTCAGTCCAGTGCTCCGATATGGGTCTCTGTCTCTATCTCCATGCATCGCCAGAAGAAGATGCTGGGAACAGACTAAAAGTTTCATTTGCTTCATGTTTTCGTTTCGGTCTGGTTTATGGTGATATTCAAGATAGTCATCAGTCTGACTAGGGGACAAGGCCAATTCAGGCACCCTCTCCTCCACTGCCCAGGATCCTAGATAATTTCTTAATTTCTGTATTCATGATGCATTAGCATTATTGTGTAAGACTTTGAGAGATGGCTTTCCTGATGTCTTTTATATGCAAATTTGCCAATCCAGAACTCATGCTCCACCATCTTCTTTATTAAAGTTCTCTCACACTAACTTATGTCCTTATAATGTGGCACTCCAGGCCAGGGACTAGGCCCTTAACGAGCACCTCGACAGCCCCAACACACTGAGGTCATTCTTCCACTTGAAAATGTCCTGCTTTCCTGTACACCTCTCTTCTTTGACAGCAGCCACAGGAAAATCTAACTCTCAGGCATGCTCCATTGCCCTGTGCCTACTGAACTTGGTGCCTATGTTTATTGTAAAGGATCTTCTTCCTCCATGATAATCATTTCTAATTGTGTATTTTATTATATTCTCGATATATATGAATACAAACAGGATTATAGGCAATGAAGTATGTCAGGATTTTTAATTTTTAAGTATTACAATTGTATTGAAATTACAAACATGTATTAACTAGTTAGTAGTTAATCCTTCAATCAGGAAGAATGGCTTTTAAAATTGAGATGGAGAAATTCTGGAAAAGGTTTAATTAATTAACTATGGATAATTAGAATTTCAGAGTTGAGAAGTAGGAAAACTGTACTACAGAAGGCTTTTAAGCATCCTTTCCTTTAAATAATGATTGAACAAAAATGTAAAGTTATAAATAAAGATAAATCAGCTGGTAAAGTTTAATCTAGGCCAGGGTTGTCAGTTAAGATGCTGGGAACAGAATAAAAGTTTCATTTGCTTCGGGTTTTCGTTTCAGTCTGGTTTATGGTTTTGTTTCAGTTTTTGTTGTGATTTGGTTGGTTGATTTGGAGCAGAAAGGAAGAATAAACTAGAGTGGGAGAGCAGCTGTCCAGAAGACCTCTATCATGAGGTAAGCAATAACTTCAAATAACTGTAATAAAACAAGATAAAGTAAAAACAAACTGCTGGTTTTCAAAGAGCAAAACTACTAGCCGATGACATAAAAATAACAAAAATATCTCCTGTTTTCTAAGAACCAAGAACTCATAAATCAGGACATGTGTAAACATTATTTTAGAAAAACCATCACTCCAAATTAACTAGGAAACAACAGATCAGCTCCTGAGAATATACCCAGGCATGCTCCAGAAATGTTGTCACCCTTCTTTTCAACTCAGAAAGACTGCTCTCTAGACATAAAACAAATGGCATTGATTTCTTGCCACCAGTTATCACTAATGACACTACCATAGAGGGTCAATTCTCTTAACCATAAATCAGGCTCAGCAGTGAAAACTCATGCCAGCCTTCAGTCTTTCCTGTGTTAGAAGTTCTAAATACTACAAAGGAACTTCTAAATACTACTATGGAGCACACTTGTCTTCTCTGTGGTTTGCCTATGCTGTTACTGAGCAGTTATTGTGCAGTGGAACTACCATATGCAATGAGTATATGTGCATACATTTATATGTTTACATAAATGTTTATCTGTTTGCACGTACGTGTGTGTGTGTGCATTATGAGCCTAATGGTGCATGAGTGTCTGTATGTGTGTATGTACATGTGTGTATGCCTGGATATGTATGTGTATGCATGTGCATTCGTGTGTATGTGTATTTGTGTGTACTTGTGTGTATGTATATGTGTACTAATATATACCCAAATATCACAAAAACTTTTTCCTCATAGAGATGATTGCTGATGGCATATACAGACAATACACTTATGTATGGTATAGGGAATAGCTGGAAAAATAGCTACAGCTGTTAGCACTGTCGGCAAAAGACTGTGTGGACTTTGAGAAAATATGGAGCTGAAAGCAGAATTCAGACCAATTCTTTTACCTTTCACCAATAATTCCTATGCCTTCTTTTATGACTGAGGACCTGGAAATATCGAGGGCAATTCAAAGAAGCTTTGAAAAGGAAGGAGAGATTACTCAGTGGATAATGGCACTTACTGCTCTTCCAAAGGACCTGGGTTCAAGTACAATATGGCAGATTCCAGCTCCAGGGTATCCTCTGCACTCTTTTAGCAACCCTAACCACCAGGCACATATATTATGTACAGACAAGCATATGTTCAGACAAGACACCCATACATATAAAAGTTTAATTAAAAAAATAAAATTCAACCATCAATTTTTATTTTATCAGTTTTATCGCCATCAATACTGAAGAAAAGTATGAAGAAGCAACGTAATCTCAAGAAAGATAATTGTTTAAACTATTATTCCCTCAAACACTTACAGCATAAAATATTGTTCCTACTTCTTAGCTATACCTATCCTCTTCTTGGGAACTCATGGGTGCACTTTTAAACACTAATCATTGGTAGAGTTGAAGGGTCACAAATAGCCCCATCTAAATTTTATTTACATAACTTAGTGTTTACATGTTTCCCATGTTTTTGTCTATAATTCATTGGTGTTCAGTATATTCCAAATGGGTGTAACAATCCTATGTGTCCAGAATGTTTCATCATATGACACAACCTCTGTAACCATGGACTAGAAGCTCCCTTCCTCCCACCCCAGACTCAGAATTCCATTTAGATTTCTCTCTCTATTATTTTGTCTCATACAATGGAAGTCACACAATATTTCTTCTTTTTGTTTTCAGCTTCTTTCTTTTTACCAGTGTTGGTCCATATTGTAACCTGTGCCAGAAAATTTATATTTTCCTAAGACCATTGTGTTCTCTGGTTACAATTTGGTAATACTTAAACGAAACAGAGGGTAACAAACCTATTCTCTGAATAGATCTGAGACCTGATCCACAGGAAGGAACTTGTGTTTGGTACTGTAAATTCAGACAAACGCCCATGGCCGGGAAGGTTGCAGTTCATAGTGAAGAAGCTAATGCTGTTGTTTTATTAAACGAATATGTTATCCAAAAAAATTGCTTGTTCTACACCTAGTGGTGAATAATTTGGCTATAGTCTATAATGTTTTTAGTAGTTTTTTGTTTGTTTGTTTTCTATTGGTTACCCACTACCCAGCTCCCAAATTAGTACATGGACACTTATTCTTACTTAGCCTTAGACTGACTTGTTTCCAGTCAGCTTTTCTAAGTCAAATTGCCCATGTCTCTTTAACTACATTTTGCTTCTGGGATTTTTACCTTTCTTTATTCTATAAATCTCCGTTTCTTTCTTACTTCTTGGCTGGCTGTGTGGATGTACGACTGGCCCCTGGCATACCCCTCTCCTTCTTTCCTCACTCCTCCTCCTCTCTTCTTCTCAAGACTAGATTTCTCTTTCTATTTATTGTCTCTGGATACCAGACCCACCTATCCTTTTTCCTGCCTAGCTCCTTGGCGATTTAGCTCTTTATTAGATCAATCAGGTGCTTGAGGCAGGCAAAGTAACACAGCCTTACAAAGTAAAACAAATGTAACATAAAAGAATGCAACACATCTTTGCATCATTAAATAGTTCAAAGCATAAATAAAAGTAGGACATTTTAAATTAATATTCCACAACAAATGTTGCTATCAATTTTGGTTACACATATTTCTTTGGACCCTGTTTTTAATTACTAGAGTATATATTTAAGAATATAGTTGTCGCCAGTTTATGAAAGTGTGTTAGACAAGTGGTATCAATATTTCTTATTAATAGTCTCCCTATCTCATGATATTTTCCTGATATGTTGTGGGCCCCAATTCTGGGATTAGCTAAGTGGCTGAATTTAGCCAATTAAAACATGGATGGTTAAGCTTCCTATACCTCTCTATTCAGTCTTTCACATTAAAAAATTCTGCGGACATTTGATGGAACATAAACTATGTTGGAATAGAGCTGAGTTCCCACATTTCCCAATAAAAGACCCAGACATTTGTGAGACTCTATTTATATTCAGCAAAGCTGCCTTGTCAACCCAAACCTTATATCAGGAATATAGGAACAACTTATCATTTAAGCACACCTTAGCCAAATACTGAGACTATAGAGTCTTCTGCAATAGAAGTCATGGGAAAAGAAAATATACACAATCTTGTGATTCAAGATTTTCTTTCCTACATCATCTAGTAATATTAGGACCATGGAGAAGTGATCATCCAAGGTAAGTCTGCTGAAATTTATTTCTATCTACTCTAGTTTCTGCTCATAAATGATTTAAGTACCAATATATAAACATGCAGGTCCAGGTTTAGAAAAATTCTATAAAATATTTTCAAGCATATAAAAAAATAAAAAATGACATGGAGGAAAAGGGTGGCTTTCATGTTACACACAAGAAAAGATGACTGTTGCCCATTATTCTTCAGGCTTCAGCACTGGTATGACCCATGTTACTACCTACTTCATCTATGAGGTTATTCCTCGGATATTGATATACATATATCCTAAAGATGTTCCACTTACAAATAGTTCCAAGTGTCTGCTATATTAAATATGTGATAGCATTACTGAAACCCTAACATTTTACCTTAATTCTTGTACAATGAAAAATAGCAACTGACACATAATATACTCATGTCATTAGTACCCTTCTCTGACAAGGATCTATTTCAAAACTCCTAATAAGGAACCCAACATAATAGCACAATTATTTTCATCATCTATAGGTGAGGAAACTAGTACACAAAGAAGTTGAGTGACCTGCTGAAGTTCCATAGCATAGTGATTAGTAGTGCTTTGATTTGGATTTAAGAATCCTGGCTGTGGATCTCACATCTTGATCACACCACCATTCAGATTTACATTAAGCACACATATCATTCTATTTACTAAAAGGCACATACAAGAAAGTGAAGGAGTTAAGGCTTCAAGAAGAAAAATAATGGTGTCTATCATATTGATTAAAACAAAAACAAAACTCCAGATTTTTTAAGTTACCATTCAGTAATTTGACAGGAAACTAGAGAATTTTACTGTGCTTTTTAATGGCACTGATTGAGTGTGTTCAAAGTAATGAGTCTTTTTACTGTTTGAAGATTTCTATAAACAGATGTGCTGGTTTACATAGTTCCATTGTGAAGTGGGGTACAGCTGATGAAGAAAAGCAGAAGAAACAGAAGTGGAAATAATAAAAAGACAAAAATCCATCAGGATTAAAACCAGAATCCTAGGGGAAGGACCTTGTTCTGTTAGCCTACATTCTCTGTGTTCAATATAAATATGAGTCACACTGCAGAGCTCTGGGTTTCATTCAGAAAGTTTAAACTGTTGAAATCGGCACTGAAAAGAGCACTCTCTTTTTGCAGACTCTAGTGCAGAGGTGTTCAGCAGAACTCTGCGTGTTGGTGGATAATATATATCTATGCTGTCCACACAAGACATGTTCACTTTAAAAATTGAAGTGCTAGTCTTAGTCAATCCCATTTTATTTTAAATAACTTAAACTTCAAGTTCAATAGACAAGATGGCTAATTGCCTGTATAATGGAGAGCTCTGGAGCAGATCCCTCCATGCCCAATTTGTTATCTTTTGCCATGGCCCCTTCACTTTACTAAGGCAAAATAGAGTCATATGAACAGAGACTGCTGTAGAAAGCACACTACCGACTGTCTGACTCCTTACTGGGTTTCCTTTCAGGCATTAGGTAGGAAACCGAAAGGATGTTTTTATAGGACATGAGTGTAGTGAAGGTGTCTAATTTACAAAGTTATGGATGTTTTCATAAGTTTTATTAGAATCATAATAATGAAGACTTGAGAGCTGAGAAGTTGGGTCAATGGAAAAGCTCTTAATGTTTGAATTCCCAGCACACAAGTAAAACACCTTGTGAGATGACACATGCTTATAGTCCCTATAGGAAGCTGAGACAAGAGGATGCCTGGGTTTCAGTGGCCTAAACAAATAAACAAACAGTAAGATCTAGTTTCAGTGAACACCCCTATTTCAAAAAGTAAAGGTGCAGTTAAAAGAGGAGGCAACATGAATATTGACTTCTGTCCTCTAAATAGTCATGCACACACAAGCTAACACACCAGAGCACACACACAATCATATACATCTACCAGGTGAACTAACACACCAGAGCACACACACAAACAATCATATACATCTACCAGGTGAGCTAACAGACCAGAACACACACACAAACAATCATATACATCTACCAGGTGCACAAACAAATTTTAAAAAGACTTCAAATAACTGGTATTTATTTAAATGTGTGAGTGTGTTTAAATATCTGGTATTTATTTTAGGTGTGTGTGTGTGTGTGTGTGTGTGTGTGTGTGTGTGTGTGTGCGCGCGCGCGCGAGCTTATGTATCTTAGACTCCTTGGCATGCTTTTTAAATATCCAAAGTCAGTTTATGAATATTGTCTCCAGTTTTATCAGCTTTATCATTTCTGGGTCTGCTTCTCTTGGCTGATTTTTGATAAAGATGTACTCTTTCTCTGCAAGCCCTAGTAAGTCTTCTCTGGGTGTAAAGATGATGACTTATCATGCTGCATTGCATCAGCTTTTGCAGAATTCTTTTGAGGAAGGCTGCACTGTGCACATAAATTGGTATCTGTTTTAACCTTTGAAAGGAGTTTTAAGCTTTGTTAGTGAGAGTTCCATTGTAGTACATAAATAGGGTAGGTCACTTCCACTGCTAAGACTTCTATGCTGGGTCCACATATTCATGTATCAAAGACTGTGATACAAACTGTTGCCTGCTTTGCTTTAGCTCTGAGAACTGTTTGATTCTGGAAATTTTCTAGTTCTTCTAGTTCTTTCTACAGGTTTGTCCTGTGGCCTTGTGGCATTATAACTGAGATAAAACAGGGTCAAACTTTGGCAAAGGTTAGGATGCTCATCTTTTCAGGTATATGGAGCTTGTTCTCTCTGTGTAGCACCCTCATTTGCCATGCCATACTTTGCTCTGCAAATTTAGCAGCATTGCGTTGTTTAACTCTTTCATTTCTGTTTCCCGAATTCTGGAAGAATTAAGGAGTGTCCTACCATGAACTGGGACTGGAGAAAGTATGCAGGCTGGAGGTCGGGCAGAATTCTTAAGTATCTTTTCCCTTGGGAGTCAATTTCCTTAGCTGCCTGTTGTCTGTGTCTGAAAATATTTTTTTCAAATATTTTGTATATATTTCTTAATGTTTGTGGTGGGATAGAAATTCTTGCTACCATTGATTCTCTGTGGGCTGAAATTAAAGTGAAATAATACTTAAGTGATTTTAAATAACTTAATAACAAGACAAAATTATTTTAAAACAGGATCATTTAGTCTTTAAATGTTTAAACATTTTCAGATCAAATGTTAATGTAAATTGTAAAAGATAAGCTTCTTTAAGTCAATAAGAAAAATCAAACTGTATAACTTGTTCTTTACTTTCCTTTTATATTTATTCATGATCTAGAGGAGAAAATATATTATCTTATAATCCAACTTATTTTTTAACTTTAATGAATGCATCTAAGGAAAAATTTCTTTGCATAGCTAAGAAAAAGACATGTTCCGATAAACTCAGGACTTGCTAGGTACACAGAATTCTAGAATCTTCAGCTGGTTATGGTTTAGAAATTTCCTGCTTTTTCCCAATGATCCTATTTAAAATCTCATCAGCAACTTTGTAAAGAGTTGTATATTTTTGTTTTATGTGTAGGAATATTTTTCCTCCATGTATGTATGTATGTACACCACATGTGTGCCTACTACACACAGAGGCTAGAAGAAGGCATCAGAGAAAAAGTTACAGTCAGTTGTGAGATGCCCTGTGGGTACTGGGATCTGAATTGCATCCTCTACAAGAAGTATAAGTTCTTTTAAACCAGTGAGCCATATCTCCAGCCCCTCATCAGCAAGTCTCTACCTCCCAAGGAACTTACCTTAGCCTTGAATTTATCCTCATTTTCATAGTGGATGAGCTGTGACTGGAGTCCTATTCCTTAGTGAGTCTACCTTCGCACTTAACATTTGACTCAGGAACCAAATGCGGAAAGTTCGGCAAGACAATGAAGTATGTCACAAACTTGACAATTATCCAAATTTTGTATTATTAGACAATTTAAATATAATTCTGTAACACTGTTTTGATCTTCAGCATATTTTAACAAAATGTTTTAGCATAATTAACATATTCTCTAGACATTTGCTATTGTGTTTAGTCACCCTCATCACTTCCCTTGGCAATATCCGGATCTGTAGCCCTGCTTTAGCTGGGCTCTGAGTGCTGCAGACAGTGCAGCATGGATAGCAGAGACTGGTGGGGGAGGGGGGTGCCAGGATGCTGCTGCTAGTGCAGACTGGATAGCCAAGACTGCTGGGGGGTGCCTGGATTGAGACACAGCCAGAAAGAACAAAAACATCCTTGTCAATTACAGACCACAAGGAAGTTCCCCTGTCAGTCAGGGGGAGTGAGGGTAGCTGGATCACAACAACTCCCCCCATTTTATTTTATAATACCTTGCCTGTCATGGGGAATAGCCCTTTAATATTCCCTGTCTTAGGTAGCATCCTGCCCACAAAGTATTACCCATCCGTGGCTACCCAGATACATAGCCCTAAACCAAGTATCCCCAGCACCAATGAGCCAGACCAGCACTGCAACCATCTAGCATGCACTAACTGGGTGATAAAATTAACAAAAGCAGTGTTGAATTAGGAGCGGCGGAGCTGCGTCCCCAGCACCCG
>NC_022016.1:10518005-10520132 GCF_000317375.1 Microtus ochrogaster
CTGGAGTGGGAGAATCATGGCAACTCCTTGACTCAGCTTCTTTCTCCCAGCATTCTGTTCTGTTTACTCCGCCTACCTAATTTTATGTCCTATTAAAGTGCCAAGGCAGTCTCTTTATTTAACCAATGAATTAACACAAGCCAGAAGACTCTCCCCCATCATTTCCCCTTTTTCTGTTTAAACAAAAAAGAAATGCTTTCATTTTAACATACTAAGATTACATATAACAAAACAGTCTCTTTATTTAATCAATGAAATTAACACAAGCCAGAAGACTTTCCCCCATCAATTCTTATCCAAGGAAAAAGGCCACCTCTGCTGATTATGTAGAGTCCTGAGGTGGTACAGAACATCACATAGAGATGTGGGAACTGTCCCTGACTCAGCCAAACTGGCTTTTGTTGAAGACCCACTCCTCAGACATGCCATTAACCAAAATCCTATTCAGCATATGTATGAATGAACTCATTCATAAAATCAGAGCTCAGATCAGTTCATAACAGTCCCACTTGACCCCATTTCCTAACTTCCTACTATTAATTTACAAGGATTAAATTTTAGCCTGTGTTTTAGAGACACTCATACCATAGCAGTTGGGGAGACAGGATCTAAAGGAGACAGCCAGACTCATCACTTTTGTTTTGTTTTAAGCTGGTGGATCCAGTTCACTTAAGCAGTCAACAGGGCAGGTAGAAACTAATCAACATTTATGAGGAAAGAACTTTTCCACTACAGAGCCATTGTCTTATGGTGTCTCATTTAATCTTTATGCAACACTGTAAGCAGCTTTCATCACCCATTGAAGTGGTGAAGGGGACATCCAGGACACTATTTATAACTACTCTAGGGCCACAGAGTTCCTAAGTTCAAAATCAAATGTTCTGTTCTTTTTAGGAAAGGTGTTAGTTTTGCCTTTAAAATAAAAATACCAAGATGAAGAAAATAAATGGGTTTTTTTTTGCCTCTTTCTGATGTCAGATACAACTGGTTTTAATTTTTACCATTTTTCTTTATTTTTAAGTGAGCATATAAGTAATAGGTTTCATTATAATAATTCCATACAAATCTGACATTATAACTTTTTCTACTTATCACCATTCTAACTCTTGTCCCCCATCTTTTGGTGACTTTCTTCTTCCCTAATAGGGCTACCTTCTGCTTTAATGTCACATGTAACTCACTTTACTGATGCCCCCAGCTAATGATCTTTCCACTTCCTTTCATGACATCCTTTCTATTTCCATGATACACATACATACACACACTCAAATCTAGATTTTGTATGTGATGGAAAACATGCAATATTTTTCTTTCTGAATCTGATTCATTTCACTTAAATATGATTATATCTATTTTCACACATTTTCATGCAAATATGATTTTATTTTTCTTATTGACTGAATAAAACTGCATTGTGGTCAGTCAATGGTGGTCTATGACTTTAATCCCAGCACTTGGAAGGCAGAGGCAGGCAGATCTCTGTAAGTTTGGAGGCTAGCATGGTCTAGAAAGTGAGTTCTAGGACAATTATGACTGTTACACTGAGAAACCCTATGCTGAGCAAAAAACTCTGCATTGTGTGTGTCTTACCTGATGATGGATATCTAATGCAGGCCTAATCTACTTCTTTTCTATTGTGAACAATAAACAAGGATGTACATACATCTCTACAATATATTTATTTAGAATCCTATGGAAACGTGTCCAAGAGTTATAAGGCTGAATCATGTATAAGTCCTGTTGCTAATTTTTGTGTTTGTTTTTGTTTTATATATTTGTGTGTAAGTAAAACTTCCATACGGATTTCCACAATGACTGTACCAATACACATCTATGTCAACAATGTGTATGAGGGCTCTTCTTCTTTTTCATTTTCGTATACTCTCATTTCTCATTGTGTGTGTGAGAGAGAGAAATTTCCATCACTTGTCATTTGTTTGATGATAGACATTGAATTGATATAATTGTATCAAAGCCAACTTTACTTTGTATGAGGCTGTTGAAGCTTTTTCAAATATTTTTTCCTTTGGAAAAAAGTAGCCCATTTACAAATTGAATAATTCTTTTCTATGCATAATTTTTAAAGCTCTTTGTATGTCTTAGATACTATTTTTCTCTTGGATATAT
>NC_022016.1:10520340-10527025 GCF_000317375.1 Microtus ochrogaster
TGGCATTAGCATACTTTTCAGACAGTCCTTCCCTGTGCTAATATTTTGAAGTGCTTTATCTCAGTGCTTCCTAAAACTGTTTCAGAGCTCAGGTTTTATGTCCACTTTGAAATGTGCATCAATAGGGAGATGCTTCTAGTTTCCTTCTTCTGTATTTGAATTGAGCTTTCTCAACAATATGTATTGAAGACCTTCTTTCAAAGTGTTTTTAAACCTTTTGCTAAAAATTAGGGCCTCTATAGCTGTGTGTATTTAATTCATTGGTTTATTGTTCTCTGTGCCAGTACAATGCTGTCTTTGTCACTTTGGCTGTGTAAAGTAATCTGATACAAGGGGTATTAGTCAGGTCTCTCTAGAGAAACAGAATAGATAGAATGAACTCATATATGTTAAATGGGGATTTACTAGAGTGGCTTACAGGTTGAGGTCTGGCTGCTCAACAATGGTTGTCTACCAATGGAAAGGCAAGCATCTGATAATTATTCAGTCCATGAGACTGGATGTCTCTGTTAGTCTTCAGTATCCATTGAAATCTTTAAAAAGTAGGCATTGATATCAGTGAAAAAATGCCTCAACATCAGGATATATGAACTTGCAAGCGAAACTGAGGGCAAGCAGGCAAAAGCAAAAACTCCCTTTTTCCGTGTCTTTTTATGTGAGCTGCCACAAGAAGGTATGGCTCAGATCTAGGATGGGTATTCCCATCTTAAAGAATCTGGTCAAGAAAAAATGCCCCATAAATGTACCCAACAGCTTGGGTTTTAGCTGATTACAAATGTGGTCAAATTGACAGCCAAGGTTATCCATCACAAGTCCACCCTTTCTGAATTTGACACTCATATTTTTTTGTGTTGTGCTTAATTTCCAAATGTAAACAATAACAAGGTCCTAAATATGCCAAAAATAACCTTCCTATGTACAATGAGAAGCTCAACTCTACCATATACAAGCATAAATTATGAAATTTATTATAGGTGTATCTCATGAACACAATAACCATTGATATCATTTCAATGGATGTCATATTACACGATTAAAAACTTACAAGAAATAAAATATAAATATCTGCTGAATATATATGAGCAAACACATTATTAACAAAAAATTACAGAAACATCCACATTGATTATAATCCTCATTTCTGCAACTGACCATTTGGCCTGAACTGGTATTGGCCATACCTTCTCATGGTGGCCTACATAAGCATACATGGAAAAAAGAAGCTTTTGCATTCTGCCTGCTTGCCCTCACTTTCACTGGTAATTTCTTCTATCCTGTGGCTGAGGTCCTTCAATGGTATTAGAGCCTGCTTGTTCAGGATTCCAACAGAAACTGAAGATCATCCAAGGCATCCAGCCTCATAGATGACACACCTATGACATTTCTGTCATTCTTGCCAAGAGACAGTGGATGTTGGACTACTCAGACCACAGCCTGAAGTCACTCTCATAGATCCACCTTTAATATATCTATATCTATTTGAAGAGAAATGTATTGGATCATTCTACCCAATCTGTTCCTCTGGGGAACCCTAAATAATACTGATTGAGGTAGCAGGAGTGAGGGTTCTAGAGAAAGCCAGTAAGCAGCATTTCTCCACAGATATACATCAGCTTTTGCCTCCAGATTCCTGCCCTGCTGGAGTTTCTGTCCCTGCTTTCTTAGATGATAAACTTTGTGATATGGGAAAATAAGAAAAATAAACCTTTTCCTCCTGAAGATGCTTTTAGTCATGGTGTTTTATCATAGCAACCCTAACTAAAACATCAGATGTGGTGATACTTTTAGAATTATTCTCATCTTCACAAGACTTTAGGAAAATGCACAGAATTGGAAATTATTATATTGAGGTAAAGCCCAGTTCAAAAAAACAAATGCCACAAGTTTTCTCTTATATACAGATCATACCTCCTAATTTTTAATATATGTGTGTATATGTGGGAGTGAATTTGTTTTCTTTTTATTGATTTTTATTGTCTTCATTGAGCTATATATTTTTCTCTGCGCCCTTCCTTTCTTCCCCCTCCCCTTCCAACCTCTCCCATGATCCCCATGCTCCCAATTTACTCAGGAGATCTTGTCTTTTTCTACTTCTATGGGAGTGAATTTGAATAGAACTCAGAAAACTAGGAAGAGGCTTATGCAAAGTAGTCTATGTGCTCAGAAGTCTCAATACACTGGAGGGAGTGGGTTTTGCAACATTTTGATTGGCTTTCATCTCCCACTGTGGAAGCCCCATACA
Source organism: Microtus ochrogaster (assembly GCF_000317375.1). Classification (NCBI taxonomy): domain Eukaryota; kingdom Metazoa; phylum Chordata; class Mammalia; order Rodentia; family Cricetidae; genus Microtus; species Microtus ochrogaster. Next base: position 10,522,583 of record NC_022016.1, read on the forward strand.
GCAGTGTCGTCTGCCTCACTCCCATTATCATGCTCAGTATTGGGAGTGAGGCCTGTTCCTTCCCAAACCCTCTATGATTAGAGGATGACTTCAGAATTGTCTTCAGTGACTACCTCCATGACTGCACAAAGCAATGCTAAGAAGACCAATTCTACTAAAGACTTTGTCAGTCAAATTGACTTTCTGAAGGAGTTTTCTCTCCCAGGACTTATTAATTAAGGTAATAAAGTACTGTATCAAAGTTGATTAACTATAACAACTTTGAATAGCCTCAAGCAAATAACATTGGAATTCAGTGTATAAATTTCTATGCCCCCAGGATGAATGTCTCCAAGAGATAAAGCCTGACCTTTGGCTGTAGCCACATGTCCTCAGTTCCACAGACCTGAACTGAATGAGTGATGCCTCAAGGCAATGTTTCCAAGTTTATAAAAAGTTAATAGGAAGGCTCAAAAATATTTGCTCTGAGAAACGTCTTAGCAATTTGTTTAGTAAGGCTGGAATCAGGGAAAATACTTACTCAACTTACTTGGAATTATTATTTGTTTTAATTTTTTTCCTTTTTATTTTTGAGAGTTTTCAGCTCATAATAGAATTAGACTATTCCCACCAGTGCGTGATTCCCTGTAGAATCTATGAGGACCACAGATTAACTATTGAGTATCTCCAACTTTATTTTTTAAACAAGCATCTAAGATTAGATTAAAGGTAGCTGGAGAATGTAACATCTTGTATTTAGGCCGCAAACAACAAAGGAACAGAAGAAAGAACTCCACAATTTCAACCCAAGGATAGAGAGTCATTATATACCTATGGGAGTAGCAAGAATCACAGTGTAAGGTCCTTTCCTGATGGCTTCTAAAGTGGGAGAGAGAAAAGAAACTTAACCATTATTCAATTTTTAGGTTAAAACAGTAGTGGATCTGTCTCTCTTTTAAGGTTGTAGAAGTGTGCTAGCTATACTTTTTATATTTACTTGATACAAGCTAGGGCCATCTTGGAATAAGAATCTAATTGAAAATACAACACTAACTTCTTTTTCTTTCTCTTTTACTAAAAAAGGAAAAAAGGCCCCACATCCAATTTGGATATGGGGCCAGCAGTAGAACATGGTCAATCTATAAGTATTAACACCCTTAAAGAAATTGATTCTTCCTTTCCCATCTGCTATCAAATGCACACAGTTCCTCAGCTACGGTCAATACTTTACAGCTACTTTCCTTCTTTCATTCTGAGATTTGTCTGGCTTGAGTATGCACAGGAGTTTTGAGACTATCTCAAATGCTGTGAGTTTATATTTAGAACTCCATGGTTGGATCTGAAAACAATATTTTCTTTTAGTCTTCTACCACCTTTGGTTTTAGAATATTTCTTCCCCCACTTCCTCAAAGACCCCTGAGCCTAGTAGGACAAGTGTGATGTATATGACACATTTAAAGATAAGCAGTTCATGGTCTCTTACTCTCTGCACCTTTGTCAGTTGTGGATCTCTACATCTACTTCTTCATCTACTGAAAGAAAAAAATCTTCTCTAATGATAACTGATAGATTAACTAACTAACCTATGGATACAGAAAAAAGTCAGGAGGAGACATGTTATTGTGTGTGTTTGCAGTTTAACAGAACTAGGTTCTAAAATAGGACTGTGATCTATCTAGTCTAAGTTTCTTTCCATGTATGGGTTTCATCTGACATTGGCCGTAAACCCAATCAAAACCCTGTAGTATCCATTACCAATGTTGCTCCATTAGGCACGTCTTTCCAGTTTGCCATGATGGTAGCTCACACAGTTCTCTTCTCATCTGGGTGAGACTGGTGGTTACTATTCTTCTCTGGTAACATATTTAGTACCTTCCAGCACTATAAAAGCTAGTCACTATGGATGAAGCTTCCAGGTCAGTACATGTCTCATATTTTATGACTCAAACATGTAGTATATTCTGCTATAGGATCTTACCATCAAATTGTAGAGATTAAGAAGAACAATGACAATAGTCTACAATGTTTGGATGTCTATGGGATTCCACTGGATAACAACTAAGAAAGAGGTAACCCATTAACAGTACTGTCAAAATTCATTTGCTAGTATGTAGTATCTAGTTGTGGCACTGTCCCTCAGGAAAAAATCTGTATAAACAAGTGTGTATATGTGTTTCAAATGATTTTAGTGTTAGCTGTCACTCTCTGAATTCTCTCCTCTACAATATCCTCCCATTACTATCTTATATAATCCTCTTTATTTCATTATTTCTTCTTCCTTATTCATGTCACTAAATTTTATACCCTTCCCTTGAAAGATCTCCCATTCATCCATACAATATTATTAATTTTCTAAACTCTGTTGGTATTCCAAATCAAATACAAGATTTAAAGAATCAAAGCTTAACATTCATAAATGAGAGAGAATATGTTGTCTTTCTGAGTTGGAGTTACCTCACTCCAGATGATTATTTCCAGTTTCATCCATTTACATGCAAATTTCATAATTTCATGTTTCTTAATGGCTAGATAATATTCTAGTATGTAAATGTACCACATTCATTAAAGTATTAGTTGATGGAGATCTGGGCTGTTTCCTTTCCCTACTTATTGTGAATAAATCAACAATAAACATGGAAGGGCAGGTATCTCTGTAATAAAATATAGTATTCACTAGGTATATGCCCAGGTATATTATGTGCTAAATCTACTTCTAGCTTTCTTAGAAACATCCATAGTAATTGTATAATATTGCAGTCCAACCAGCAGTGAATAACTATATCTTTTTCCCTACATCCATGGCAACATTTGTTTTCATTGATCTTTATCATAGCCACTCTGTCTAGAGTAAGATAAAAATCTTAAAATAGTTCTAATTTGCATTTCTCTGATGGCTGAGAATATTGAACGTTCATTTAAATGTTTCACAGTCATTTACAGTTCATCTTTTGTAAACCCTTTGCTTAATGCTAAGTCCTATTTTTAATTTGGTTATTTGTTTCTTAATGTTTTTAGTGATTTAATGTATTCTAGATACATGCCTTCTATCTGGTATAATGATATTCTTCCCATTCTACAGACTGTTTCTTCACTCAAATGATGCTTTCATTTACTGTACATAGCTTTTTAGTTTCATGGTGTTAAGAACTGTTCAGAAAGTTTTTTTCTTTGCATCTTCCCTATTTTCCCTTCTATCAAATTCAGGGTATCAAGTTGTCATAATTAGTTTCTATTGCTGTGACTAAATATCATGAACAAAGCTACTTGAGGAAGAAAGGGCTTATTTTGCTTACACTTTCCTCCACAGTTCATCATTGAAGAAAATCAGAACAGGAACTCAAGGCAGGAACCTAAAAGGATAAAATGACCCAAGGGCTATGCGGAATGCTGCTTTCTGGATTGTTCTTGTGGGTTGTTCAGCCTGCTTTCTGTATACTTTAGAATAATCTGCCAAGGAGTGTAACCATCCACAGTGTACTGAGCCCTCTGGTATCAATGATTAATCAAGAGACTGCCCTATGAACTTGCACACAGGTCAATTTGTTTAGAGTATTTCCTCAACTAAAGCTGATCTTCTAAAGAAACTACAGCTTATGTAAAGTTGACAAAATGAAACATAGAAAAACAAAAACCAAAATCTAACTAGAGCACAAGGCTTTTGTCCTAGAATCATTTGGAAAATTGAGTTTTGTGCAGAGTAGGAGAAAAAACCTTAGCTTCATTTTCCCTACATGTAGATATCCGATTTGACATTTAAAAAAAGGTGTTGTGTGGGTTTATATGTGTATCCTCAATCCTTTCCTTCTGATAAATGTGTCTGTTTTTATCCTAGTACCATGCTGTTTTTATTTCTAGAGTTTTCTAGTATAACTTGAAATCTTGGATGGTGATGTTTCCTGCAGTAGATTTCTACTCTTCCTGTTACTTTTTTCTTTTATGTTGTTATTGTTGGTTTTGTTGTCCACATTTGTTTAGGCTATCCCTTTTGTGTTTCTAAAGAAAGTTTAGGATTAGTTTTTCAATTATTGTGAAGAATTGTGTTGCAATTTTGGTAAGGATTACATTGAATCATTTAAATACTTTTTAGAGGATGGCAATTTTTACAATATTAATCTGGCTAATTGATAAACAATGGAGATCTTCTGGTACCTTTAATTTCCTTCTGTAATTTCTTAAAGTTTTTATTAGCCAAGTCTTTTGCTTCCTTAGTTAGATTTATCCCAAGATATTTTTGAGGCCTGCTTTCCCTTTTTCTTTCTGATATGTTATTGGTTTGTATATTAGATGCCTACTGAATTTTATGATTATTTTTACTTTGATGCTTAGTTAAACATGGTTTTAGATTAAGAATTTGGGGGTCTTTTGTGTATAGAATCTTACATCTGAAAAGAAAGTGTTACTTACTTTTCTTTGCTGTGATAAAATAGTATATATAAGGCAACCTGTAGAAGGATGTGTTTAGGC
>NC_022016.1:10527506-10539064 GCF_000317375.1 Microtus ochrogaster
TGGGATTTATTACAGGTTATGACCCAATTAGTCCAACAATGGATGTCTATCATTGGAAGATCTGAGGATCTAATATCCAGTCCACTAGACAGGATATCTCAGCTGCTCTATAGTTTATGCCAGAATCTCAAAGAAGAAGGCTTTAGTCAAATGTTCTTTCCAGTGAGAGTGATAGCAAACAGGCAAGACAGCAGCAAGCTTCCTTCTTCCATATCCTTTATATAGGCTGCCAGCAGAAGTATTGCCCAGATTAAAGGAGAGTCTTCTCACCTCAAAAGGCTTGAATTAAAGATGTATCTTTCCATCCCAAAATATCAGATTAAAAATAGGTCTTCTCACTTAAAATGATTTAAGAAAAAAATCTTCACAGGTAAACCCAGCCACTTGGGTTTTAATTAATTCCATATGTAATCAAGTTGACAACTAAAACTAGATATCACACCAAGCCTATTGGAGACAGTCTTAGTCAAGTCACTAATGATACTTTGACTTCTTCCTTTGCATTTGTGTTTATTTGTCTTGTTACTCTAGCTAATACTTCAAGCACTATATTGAACAATAATGAAGAGAGTGCTCATCTAAAGATGGCAGCCATATATAAATCAAGGAAAGTGCCTCCAGTAAAATCAAACCCTGTTATTGGCTTTCTGGCATTCAGATCTGTGGGTTAGCTTCAACAGATTTCTGGTGCTTCAAATGATCCAGCCCCAAGGGTGTATTTCAAGCAACCTAAAACAATGACACAAGGTTCAATTAGTTTATCTAAATGTGGTGGCCTGTTAGCTCTCTTTAGAAGAGTATCTCCAGTGGCAGAACACATGGCTGGTGTATGTAAGAAACCAGGCTCAACTCAAATATCCCCCCAAATAAAAAAATACAATGGCCCTATAAGAATAGCATTTAACACCTTTCTTGAAACCTAAATAGAATAGCAGAGTCTAGGTAATTCTTTTGTAAAGACCCATTTACACTCAATTCATAATATTCAACCATAACAATCAATATTATGCTACATGAGTTATGCCTCTTTCTTTCTCTTCCAGCTTAGGACTAAAACAGATTGCTGTCACACTGTAGACAAAGCAAGCATTATAGCCATCTCAGAAATTCTCTTTGTTTCTATTCTGTTCACTGATTCTCAAAAAGAACAAGTATCATTATTCCTTGTTATCTGTGTGCACACCTCTGTAGCTTCCATTTGCATGAAGGGCTGATACATATTAGTAATGAATATGTTGACAGCAAGTAAATTTTCTGTCTATAAGAACTTCGTTGTAGTTCCTTCACTTGGTCTTAACCAGAAGAACAAATAAACATACTCAAAGATTTAATCTGTGTAATCTAAAAATCTTAAACATGGGGACTCTACATATTAGCATGAAACTCATACAGGAATTAGGAAAGGCTCCTCAATCTCTCCCTCTCTTTCTCCTCTTCCTTATCACCCACCTCCTGTCTGATCATATGTATGTTAGATGCAGACTTACTCTTTCTTTATTTGAGTGTTGCAATGCTCATCTCCATGTCCTATTTCACAGTGCAGACTGTGCAGTCTCTGTACTTACATTGGTGTGCATATATGCAAGGTTGTTAAATCTTCTGAAATTGTTCATCTTTATTTATATTAGGGAATTTACCTGAAGCAATTTTTTAAGTGAAAAGGCATCTGCAAGAAATCAATTTCTTGCTTAATTATTGAAATAGCCATTCATATGTAATTTGTTATTAACTTCCAATACTATTATCAATTTCTCTTTCATGACACAGTGAAAAAATGCTCATTATCAGATATATTTGATGACTAGTGCTTTGCTTTGTTGATGTGAAGAAATATAATTAGTATTACCAAGCTTTCTACCCCCTGCTCCCTACACTCCATTTTTGTTTAAAGAAATGAGTGGTTAAATTGCTAAGGGTTAGAAAATGCAATTGCTTCTTTTATGTGAGGCATAATTTTGTTCTCTTGTTTTTCTTTTTCACTTGGCAAGGTTTCTAAGTCAATTTTTAAATAGAAAAATGTCTTAAACAACTGAAAAAAAACTTGTGTTTCCTAAGCATATTTATAAAACAGCACTTGATAATTATCTAAATGAGGGTCATAGTTGCTTCAAATGTATAACCTATGTTCTTTGGAAATCATGGTATTTAAAAATTTAATTGTCTTCTTGGTCAGTACTAAGTTCAAATTTTAAATATTCTAAATAATATTGATACAAGTTAGGGAAATAAGTACTTCTACAATGAGCAATATTTGAAAAAGTCCTCATAATAGCTGCTTAGCAAAAAGGGGGGAAAGGATTTCTTTTTTTTTTTAGGATTTCTTATAAAAATCTAAATTGATGATCTCTGGCAACATATACTAGCCTCACATTTGTCAACTACATTTATTTCTGTTCCTCTGAATCCATGTTTCCATATTCATGGACAAATCAACTAGTTGAGCTGATAAAATTCTTTTTAGATGGAGGTTAGCCAAACACCAAGAAAAAAATTTATGTTGAGCCTGACTATCTTAGTCAGTTAAACATATAAAGTCATATCTATATGATATAAGACAGCTCTTCCTCTGTCAATTGAGGAGGAGCTGACTCAACCACAAGCTCTGTTAGCTTATTATGCCTCTGTTCGTATTCCCTTTGGAAGACAGACAAATGTGTTTCCCTCTGTTGACTCTACTCTGCTGTCACTGTCCTGATTAACTTGTGTCCTAGGGAAATATGAGCAGGTCATCGTGGCTGTAGCTATGTGACTCATCTGCTGGATGGAGAAAATCAGAAATATGTGAGAACGTCTGTGGTTTTGCCCAGAAGTCCTGCCAGGCTAGAAGGCTGTAAATAACCTTTGGCTTGTACTTGAGGTCTGCCTTAAGGTCAGACTCTTGACTGATGTTCAAGTCTTATTGTCAACATATAATCAAGAGCCTATCTCCAATCCTTGATAGGAAAGGATTTCTGCCTGATGGCCTCAGTTTATATGAAGGTGACATGACTATCTGTTGAGGTCACAGGATGAATTGCACTGGAAAGAGCATAGGCTTGTTATGTGTGTCAGCCGCAGATTAGACACAGATTAGCAGTTAAATTCCAGGAGTGGTTTCACTGTGGAAACTATGTTGAACATAAATAGTCTTGAAAGCCTTTTAAGTCTGGAGTTTAGCTACATGACATATGTCCACATGAAGAAGTCATGTTAGGTAGGAGAAAAGGTGGAATAATGAACAGTGAAAGGAGGAATGTGTGGTTTATAAATGTAAGGTAAATTTGAACATAGCCTGGACTCTAAGATGAGCTTTCAGGGTCTTGGACTTTGTGAATGTGGGCAGACTCAGACCACATAACCCCTGCTTGAATAAACACCGTGTTAGAGGATGGCATGTGGTGAGCTAATTACAATCTATCGTTCCATTTGCAAAAGCAAAATGATTGATCATGATGGGCTTCCCAAAATGTCCAATTAATTATTAAAGACTAAAAGTGCTTTCCAAAAACAACTTAAAACTTTTATCCAGCAGTACCAATCGTCTAGTTTAAGTTTTTTTCTCTTTTTAGTCTCACATCTTTGTCCTATAGCTAAGTCTGTATAAAGACTAAGCTTTTGTGTATAGGTACATGTTGAATGAAGTCTTTGAGTGCTACATAAAAAATGCTCTTGATTTATAAAATATGCCATGTCTGCATGCTCATATGCTGACTTTTCTGTCCCCTTGGGTTATTACGTCTCAACTTTCTAAAGCTTTGTATCTTTTCTCACTTCTCTCCCCTACCACCACCTATTTCAGAATCCTTGCCTGTGGTCTGGTTCATTACTATCAACAGGTTAAAAGTAAGGATAAGCCTAATCAGCACATCCACACTTCACAGTTCAGGAGGTATATGAACACTACATCGTCAAGTGTCATCAAGAAATTGTGCACAACATATGCCTTTTTTTTTGTTCTGGTGGTAGTGAGTAATGGAATGGGCTTACCTGCAACCACTCATTTCTGTTGCCAGAGGATATTAGTCCTGGGTTTCCTAGAAGGAACTCTACACCCGGTGAAATACATTTTTTTACAATTCATGTTAATCCAGTCATCCCCCTGAATCCAAAATGAACTGATTCCAAGCCAACTACCAACTCTAGATAGACTTTGTGCTCAAGTTTTCAAACTAGATATAACATGGCATTGTGGTAACATAAAATAAACATGCAACCTTGTATATATGATGTAAGTCAGCTTGACATTAATTATGATGCCAAATACAAAGCAATACTATTAAGTAGTTACACTTTATTGTTCAGAAAATAATGCCAAAAAGATCTATTTACTTCTGACACTGTGTTCAACTGTTTTACTTTAAACTTTCTAATTTAAAATCTTCCTTTATTTTCTAAAAAAAAATTGTCTCTATTGTTTTTTATAGTTAGTATTCTTTTGATGCAAGGTGCTGTACCAGGAAATCGCATCCATTTCTTTTTTTAATCTGCCCTAAGACATAACAAAGTTGGGATGACTATTTCTTCTCTCTGAGAAGAAATGGAGGAGAAACAGAGAAGTTATAAAAATCATCTGAGTTCACATGACTCTTGGGTTATAAAATTAGATCTTATACAAATGTATTACCAATGCTTGCTGGTTTGTTCATTTTTTACAGAATAACAAATTTCATATATATAAAACTAAAATAATGCCTCCTCAAAGTAATGATTTGAAAATCATATCTCAGAAAAGTATTTAATTATTCCCTACACAAAATAGTACTAATTTTTATCTTTTTAACTGACAAGTTTATTTAGGGTAACTGACAGGAACAGGAATGAAGATTTGAGTAAAGAATCATGTGCAACTTCCCAGTGGCTGTATCTCTGGAGAAGTCTCAATCCATGCACAATCATGAATGCCTACAAAGCCTCAAAGAACTACTTCCTCTACTGCTCACTAAATGTCTATAAATTTTGAACATTTTTGTTAGATTTTTATTTTTATAAATAATCATTGTAAGTGGTAAACTTAAAGGCAAGCATGTTATTAAATTGGGCAGAAGCAAAAGCACACAAATGTGGAACAATAGAGTACTGGGGAGGGAAAACATCTTACCTCAGTAAGAGGAAAATATGCCTGGAGATAACAGAACTAGGAGGCACTGAAACCCAGCAGAGCTTACTGTAGCAGCTCTTCACCAGCACCCACTTGTCTAGCACTTGGCAATTTATCCTTTAGTCTCGGTCTGGATCTGGGAATATCAAAATGTTGGCTCCCTTTGTTAGTATGACTGACAGAGTTACAGGCAGGCAACAGAGGAAACGTTAAGGTTCTTCTTGGAAATCAGTAAGTGTATCTTCTAAAAACTGTATCAAAATTAAAACAAAATATTAAAATAACACCTTAGCAGTTTGATGCCTTCTCCCCCTTCTTCTGATAAAAATAGGGTGCACTGATTCTCCAGAAGTTGTAGTAGATCATGAAGCTTTACGGGTACAGCAATTTTAGCTTCTGCCATTTGATGACATTAACCAAGATGGTGGTTAAGGACCATGGCATTTAGCTTCTTTATGATATCATTAGACAAGATGGTTACGTTACATGGTTAATTAAGCATGTGCTGTGGTCCCCTAGTCAAGATGGCAGCAAAGTACATGATTATTTTCAGCTCAAGGTGAATACATGGTGAGTTCATGTCCTTTGATTTTCAAAATCTCCACTGAAAAAAGTCAAGATGCTATTTGAAGGGGTCTGTTTTATATGTGACTTAGTCTTTTTTCTTTACAATTTTAATAATCTCTCTTTTTTCTACCCATTTAATATTTAGGTTACAATGTGTCATGAGGATTTGCTTTTCTGATCCTGCCTTTGGTGTTCCGTATGCTTCCTGTACATTGATACACATTCCTTTCTTTAAACTGAGGAACTTTTCTTCTATAATTTTGTTAAAAATATTCTCTGCACCTTTGACCTGGGTTTCTTCTTCTTCTTCTACAACTATTATTTGTATATTTTTGACTTTTCATAATGTCCCAGATTTTTTGGGTGTTTGTGCCTAGATTGTTATACATTTAATTATACATTTAACATTTTCTTTGAGTGTTTGATTCATTTCTTCTACCTTCTCTTCAAGTCTTTGAATTCTGTCTTCCAATTCATTGAATGTTAGTGAAACTTTTTTCTGAGTTTTTGGTTTCCTGAATTTTTTTAATATTTATTTATCTTATAATTTTCTTAGCAATTCTATTTCCTTGTTAAATTCTATTTTCATATCTTTAATTGTTTTATGATTTAACTCAATTGCTTATATTCTCACAGTCCCCATTCAGACATTTGTCGTATCCTCTTTAATATCCTGAAACATATTTATAGTTGCCAATTTTGAGTCTTTGTCTTGTGCTTTAGCTAAATTGCCTTTCTTAGAAAATTTTAAAGTAGGATGCTGAGTTTGGGAGGAGGTATGCTGTTTCTCTGTTCATGTTTATGGTTTTTCACTGGAATCCAAGTATCTGGAGTTAGAACCTTTGTGGCATTTCCTGGAATGGATATCTGACCTAGCCTTTACACATCATCATGAAGGGAATCCAGGAAAGGAACTCAGGACATGAAACTGAATGAAGAAACTGATGTGGGAGCCATAGAGGAATGCTACTTACTGGCTGGCTCCCCACAGCTTATTCAGTTTGCTTTCTTATACATCCCTGAACTATCTGCTCTGGAATGCCCACATCCACTGTGGGCTGAGGTCTTCTATATCATATCAGTAATCAAGAAAGTTCCCCCACATACTTGGTTACAAGACAAACTGATGGAGGCCTTTTCATTGCTGTGGTTTGCTCTTCTCATATGACTCCAACTTGTGAAGTGACAAAAAACAGCAGCAACAACAGAACAAAGCTAAACAGCACATCCCTACCTAGCCTGTTAAATTCCAGGTGATTCTTTCGTCTCTGCCTCTCATCTTTCTATAGGATTGTTGCTATTACAGATGTGTACCAACTCATCTGACTTAATTTTTGTAGCCCAAAAAACTAAAACTCAGGTTGTCAGGCTTGTGGAATTAGTGCTTTTACCCACTGAGTCATCTCCTTAGGCTCTTCATCTACTTCCTCGGGGTTTGGCTTGTCCTTTCTTTCTCAAAGCCCCAAGAAGCATGATTAAGATTTTTATCTGAGTGCTGTCTGGTTTGTTAGTATATCCATGGTTATAAACTTCACTCCTAGGAGTGTTGCTATTATATTTCATAGGTTTTCATATTTTGTGCCTACATTTTTATTTCATTTAAATATATTCCTTTTTGGTATCTACAATGACTTAGTCTATATCATCACTTAATAGTGTATTGTTGAATTGCCATGAGTTCATAAATTTTATGTCATTTCACTTATTGTGAATTTCTAGATGTATTCACTGGAACATAAAATTATTTCAATTATCCTGTATTTGCTAAAATTTGATTTATATCCTAACACATGATATATTTTAGAGAAAGATTCATAGGTTCCTGAAAAGAATATTTATTCTGCAGTGTTTGAGTATTCTGCAAATGGCTATTGATTTTCTTTGCTCTATAGTATCATTTGTCTCCAATGTTTCTGCATGTATTTTTTCCAGTAATGCCTTTATCTTTTTGTGGGGGATCTGTTGAAGTTACCTACTTTTCCTGTAGTATAGTTAATTTGTGGTGTTATATATAGTTGCATTTATTTTATGAAACTGGCTACATTTATGATCACAATGTCCCCTTGATGAATTATTCGCTTAATCAGCATGAATTGGTTTTATCTTTTACTTATTTTGGAGAGTCTAATTTGTCATATATTAAAGCAGTGATATCTATGTGCATCTTATTTCTATCTGCTTAAAAACACCTTTTCCTACAATTTCACCCTAACCTAGTATCTATCTTTGATGATGATATGTGTTTACTGGAGGAAGCAAATGTATGGATCCTACTTTTTTAAGTTAATCTTCTTGTTATACCTTTAAAGGGGAGAAATTCTATTTAGTTTTTGAGATTTTTATACACATAAACATTACATTTTGATGATATTTGTGCATATTCTCCCTCAAACTTGTCCTATATTTTCTCCCAACTTTATATGATTTCTTAAAGATAAATAGCTTTGTTATCAAAAACATGTTTCTTCTTAACTAAAGAAATTAATTATAGTTACAATCCAAAAAATCTCATATTTCTTTTTCTAAAAAATATTTTTAGTAATTTTTTGAGTATTTCACGGAATATATTTTGATCATATTCCTCAGCTCTTCCCAACAACTCCTCTCAGAATTGCCAGCAATTCCCTAATCCCCTATATCATGTCTTAATCTTTTTTTATTTAATAACTCATGTACTCCAATTTATGCTGTCCATAAATTTCTAGTTGTGGGTCCATCCTCTGGAACATGGTTGACATACTTGAGGTGACACCTTTAGAGGAAACTAATCATCCCTTTCCCAGAAGTCATAAGCTCTCCATAGCTTCTCAGTTAGGGGTTGCTATTCATAAATCCCTTTCCACTCCATGCTAGAATACTGCCTGAGTTAATCTTTGTGTATCATGTTCAGTCAACCATAGTGCTTTTACTTCATAAGTGCATTGGTCCTGCCATGTCCAGAAGATACTGCTTTGCTAAAGTCCTCCCTAACCTCTGAGTCTTACAATCTTTCCTGATACTTTCATAATATCCCCTGAACCTTGGGGAAGGGGTATGATATAGAATTTAATTACAAATTTGTGGCTGATCACTTCACAGTCACTTATTTTCTGCACTTTCACCAGTTATGACTTTCTGTGTCAACTGCCTTCCACTGCATAAAGATATTTCTTTGACGAGGTTGAAGAGCTGTTGACTGGCTTGATCTTGTCAACATCTTGTCTTTTGTAGGCAACCACATCTTCTGTGGGTTTATGAGTACAGCAGTAGTGTCACATCCAGTGGACACTATTTGGTTCCAGTCCTTCCTGCTTTATCCTGCATTATAACTCATCCAATCTTTTTGCCCTTTCTTCAGAAACGTTCCTTGAACCGTGAAGGAAAAGGTGATATAGACATGTCATTTACCATGCCTTTTGATTGTGGAAATTGAAAAGATATACTCACAATTGATATTTCAAAGTGTTAATTGGTATTATTTGGTTGTGTGTGTGTGTGTGTGTGTGTGTGTGTGTGTGTGTGTCTTGATGTGGGGGGGAAGTGACTGGCCTATCCTTGTTTGCTTTATTATTTTCTATGGTGGTTTAACAGTTCCTGTGTTTATCATTCTCTTCAGTTCAAAAAATTATTTCTAGTATCCTCTGAAAAGCTATCTTAGATAATATAAATTCCATTAGTTTGCTTGTATCGTGTAAAGTCTTCTATTTCAATTACGATAGTTTCATTAGCTATAGTATTCTGAGTTTGTTCCTGTGATCTTTAAAACCTTGAAGTAAGTCTTTCTAAACTATTCTGCCATTTAAGGTTTCTGTTCTAAAAGATGGCTATCACTTGAATGGATGTGTTTCTCTCTTGAATCTTTCAATACATATTGCTTTGTGTATACAGTATTAAGTGTTGTGGTTTGAATAGGTACTGCTCCCATAGACTCATGTGTTTGAATGCTTGGGCCATAGGGAGTGGCACTATTAGGAAGTAAGGCCTGGTTGACGTAGGTGTGGCCTTGAAGATGAAAGCGTGTCACTGTGGGGGTGAAGTCATATATGTTCAGGCTATATTAAGTTTGGTACACAGTCTGTTTCAGCTACCTGTAGATCAAAACATAGAACTCTCAGCTTCTTCTCCAGCATCATGTTTGCCTGCAGAATGCTGTGTCTTATCATGAAGATAATGAACTAAACTGTAAGCCAGACTCAGTTAAATGTTTTCATTTATAAGAGTTGCCATGGTCATGGTGTCTCTTCACAGCAATAAAACTTTCACTGTGACATATGGCATGTGAGGGGTTCTTTTTTGAGTCTTCTTTATTTGGACTTTCAGTTGTACACAATTATCTTTTCTTTATCCTAAACCAAGAATGTTTTAATCAGTTACTATTGCCTTAAAAAATGGTTTGATACCAGAAAGAACAGGATATATTTTTTTTCTTTGGGATTTATTTATCCTATAATATATTAAAATTATCTTCTCTAATTCCAGGAAACTTTCTAAAATATGTGTTTATATATATATATACATATATATTTATATTTATATATACACACACATATAATCTGCATTCATCTAAGTACATGAACATGTGGATAACTATATGTCATGTATGATATTGTTGTTTATATAAACTATAATGTTTTTATAGTAGCCTTTATTACCTGATACTGACATTCTTAAATAATCATTTTACTTAAAATGTGTAATAAAAATGGTATCTGAATTTTCAAAATTTTGTTCTCAGAAATCTTGATAGAATTGTTTATCCCACTTTAACAGAATAATAATTCTGATTCTGTGTTACTGACAATTATCTGTGCTGATGCTATTAGAGCAACCATTCATGATAAGACACAGTATAATGGTTTATTCATTTCCTATAATTTGTGGATTTTTTAAATCAGTTTTGCTTAGGAGTTACTTATTTATGTTCAAAAGAAAAGTTTTTCCTTGTATTTGTTAGATCAGTAGTAGTCTTTGATTTGAAAGTCACACATGTCTCTTAAAGTGGATTTATAGAGCTTTCTCTAAGATTTTTTGCATAAACTGACTTAATTAATATTACTTTTCTTTAATTTGTTTGAAAAACTTAATATGTAATGAACTCAGTTTGGGAGCTACAGTTCTGTGAATTTTAAGTAATCACAGCTATAAAGAAAAAGCAGTTTCATCATTCATCGACTTCCTTTCACATGCTCTTTCTGTGTCAAGCATCTGGAAAACACTCATGTATAACCAAGAACAACATATTAACAGCACTAGAATTTATATCCTTTGAGATGGCCTTCTTTTACTGTATGCAATCACATTGAAAGTTTACATCTCTCTGTACTAATCAATGGATAGCTTATTTATTCATTCAGCTGTTCAAGTACTTTTTCCAATTATGAATAGAATGTGCTCAGGGAACTGAGGACAGCTTTTAAGAAATGGGAAGAAGATAAAAAATGTTTATGGAGCAAGAGAGTGTCCAGTATATTAAAAGAAAATCTTTCTGAGAAAGAGATGCCATGAAGACTTCAGGTGTGGCTCAGTGTTGCAGTGTTAGCCAAGTTTGTGTGAGAGTTTGAGTTCAATAATCAAGGCATAGGAGGAAGATGTTATACTAGCATACTCTATTACCCTTCCCTTAAGTACATACCTTTTAGAAATGCATAAAGAAATACTTCTGAATAATATAATTCAATGTCTTGCATTAGACACCAGTAATCATTGGAACAATGATTTTTAATCTTGTCAACAAAGTCCCTGTCTTTTCTTTAATTGACTCAGAGGACTTCTGGAAGGTACAGACATTTGGGGTTGTCTTATATCTGAACATCGGTAAGAGGTATCCATTTGTTGTATATTGTCTTCAAAACTTGAGATAATCTTTTCCATTTCTTGTACTTGAAATTTGTGAGGCTTACTATCTATGTGGTGTTGAAATAGGAGCGGCGGGGCT
>NC_022016.1:10539164-10541167 GCF_000317375.1 Microtus ochrogaster
ATGTTACAATGCTTAAAAGAAAAAAGCACTGATTCCCTTAGATCCATTCATGTTACAGAAAAACAAAGAACTGAAAGGAAAATAGATCTTTGATTCCCCAATGCACTCCTTCCCCTATTTTCAATATGGGACTAACAGGTGTCATTCAATATTTATAGAAATTTCTTTTTCATGTTTTAATTCAGTCATACAATGAAGTACTTCTGTACTGACTTAACATTCTATCATGGACAAACCCAGATCAGACTGCTTTCTGAAGTGGTGTGGGTCCCTAGAATCAAAAAGAATTTCCTTTGAGATAGAAATAACAAATATTATTCATGATTCGTGCTATATGATAGAGAAAGTCTTGACATCAATAGAGGACTGCAGATAATGGTTCTAATTCAACGTCATGATTCAGAAAAAAGCTAGGGGCTAAGGGAGAAGTCTCCAAATATTTCTTTACCTCTCTGGCATGTCCCAGAAGGTACTTTATTCTCACTCCTTGAGGCAAATGAAATACCTTCTCTTGTGCTTCTTCAGTTTGTTTCTTGTGTGTGACTGAATTTTGGATCTATTACCCAGAATGCTGAAGTGTACACACTTGAAGGTCAAGGTGTTTACCAGTGCCCTTCATAGCACATGGTCTGAAAAGCAAAGGCAGAGAAGTTGACTGTCCACCCAAATGAACTTCTTGTCTGATGTCTCTTCCCTTCCAAGGAAAATGTTGGCATTACAGGGACATTTCATTCTGCAGATTGAGACTGTAGAAGTAAGACCCTACACCTCTTCAAACAGATAAATACAAATACCTCCAAAGGACACACCATTTCTCTTTGTATGATACTCTAGAACAGCAAGCCAACAGTTTCAGATGGCACTAACAACTCTACATTTTTGTTACCCTTTTACTGAGCCCTTTTGAAGATATTTTTCTTCATCTATACATGCCCAATCAGTCAAAAACCTAATCCAATGGCAGACAAAAACTTCAGCAAAGGAAGAAATGGTCCTCCCCAACTATACCCAGTGCACAATTGTCTAGTCTATGGCTATTCTGTGATTGTTTACACAATAACCCCCTGTGGGACTCTCAGTTAACAGTCATCCTTTCTAGTTACAACATCACCCTTCCAGCAGAATGATTTCAATGCTTTCCTATAGCTTCAGCCAACTTGACATTCGAAGGTCCCCTTGACTCATAAGTACAAACTCAGCCCAGATTTCAGTTGGGTTGTCCCATCTCAAATGATCAAATTAAAAAAAAAATCACAGACATCCTTAGTATCTTGGGTTTTAGTTGATTCTATAGGCAGTCAAGCTGACAACCAAGATTATCCACTACATTGAGTGAATCACAGTTTTCATATTAGTAGTGCTAGTTTCTAGTTAATCACGGCTGATTCTTGAGCTCTAGCTGACAAGACATTACAGATATATAATATAAGATATCAAGCAAAATTCCCTGAAACACTTTGACTCCCTTGAAAATGTCATAAATCAAGGTTTCTCTTTCATGACTCCTGTCATCCAAGTTCTCACAAGAGCCAATTAAGCTCTGAGACCTCAGTGACTTTTCCAACTGAAAGTTCCAAAAGCTTCCACGTTTCCACAAACAATATTGTCAGGTCTGTCACAGGAATGTCTGTGATGATAATTTTGTTTATACATTAACAAATAAAGCTTGCCTGAAGATCAAAGTGCAGTGCTAACCACACTAGTTAGCCATACAAAACAGGCAGTGGTCACACACACACACCTTTAATCCCAGCAATCAGAAGACAGAGGCTGATGGACCTCTGTAGGCAGATTGTTTGTTCATTCCCAGCTACTCACACCCAAAATAATCACACAGAAACTATATTAATTAAACACTGTTTGGCCAATAACTTAGGTGTAGTGCTAGCTAGCTCTTATATCTTAAATTAACCACTTTTTATTATTCTGTGTTTCACCACAAGACTGTGACTTACCAGGTAAAGTTCTAGCATCTGTCTCCTTTGGCAGCTACATGGCATCTC
>NC_022016.1:10541607-10545085 GCF_000317375.1 Microtus ochrogaster
ATTTCCAGTTTTACCTGTTTGTGTTGTCTTTAGTGTGTCCATTTATACTTTAATTTCTTGAACTGCTTTCATCATTTTATTCCACTCTTTGTGGTTTCATAGATTTCACTAAGGAGTTTATTCATGTCTTTCTTGAGGTCCTTGAACATATTCATAATATTTGTTTTGAAGTCATTGTCTTATTCCTCAATTATATGAATTTCTCAGGGCCTATTACCTACTATAATAGGTTCCTGGGCTTTAGTGGAGACATATTTTCCTGGATGTTATATTTTTGTTTTTTTGTTTGTTTGTTTTCAAGAAGTTTATTGTGTGTTGGCTATAATACTTTTTTAATTAATTTATTTATTTATTAAAGATTTCTGTCTCTTCCCCACCACCGCCTCCCATATTCCTCCCCCTCCCCCAATCAACTCCCCCTCTCTCATCAGCCTGAAGAGCAGACTAGGTTCCCTGCCCTGTGGGAAGTCCAAGGACCTCCCACCTCCTCCCAAGTCTAGTAAGGTGAACATCCAAACAGTGTCTAGATATCTGTGTTGATGTGATGATTGTGATTCTAGGTGTGGATACCTGGTCTTGTCTTTTTTCATTGAATGTTCTATTCCTTGGTTTCTGTTACTCTCTCTGGATCTTAGGAACATGTGATAGCTATAGGTTTCCTGGAAAGTAGTGCTTCTGAGATCCTGCTAGTTGTGGTACTGGGGAATTGGATAGAATTTGTTTCTAGGCATTTGGGGACTGACATGATAGATTAGGGATCAACTAGGGATGCTGAAAGAGTCCACAGGAAGAAGAAAGCTGGATTTCCGATGAGGTTCAGTGGTTTCCTGGCTAGTTTTATGTCAATGTAACTGATACATGATGGAATCATCTGATAAAAAGAGTATCTCAATTAAAATTAAAATGTCTCTGTAAACTGAGCTGTAGAAATGCCTATAGGCGATTTTATTAATTACTTATTGATGTGGAATGCTTAGCGCATTGAGTATGGTACCCACATTGTGGGCTGGTAGTACTGGGTTCTATAAGAAAGTGGGTTGGGCAAGCAATGAAGAGCAAGCCAGTAAATAGCACCCCTAAATGATTCCTATGTTCCTGCCCTGTTTGGGTTTCTGTACTGACTTTCTTCAATGATGAACAGTGATGTGGAAGTGTACGCCAAATAAATCAATTGCTCTCATTTACTTATGGTTATTATGCTTCATCATAGCAAGAATAACTCTAATTAAGACAGGAAGAGTCCCCAGGCATGGGGTCAGAAAGGAAGGTCAAGCCCCTGTAAGTGGTCTGGTACAGATGGGATGAAACTAGGGAATGGAAGACAGGAAAAAGACTGAAGGTCATCTACCTGATTCCCAGGCCAGCATGGCCAGCAGTTTCCTGGGTATAGAGTATCTCTGAGTGTTGGCAGATTACCTAATGGCCTCAGCTACCTTTCTTATAAAATCCTGGCCCAGCGGCTTAGGAGTTGTACTATCTAGTGTGCCAGCCCATACAGAATCAATCAGTGTCAGAGAAAATAGGCCATTTACCTGCATGCAGCCCAGTCTAATAGAGGCACTTTCTCAGTTGTGTTCCCTCTCCTCATACGAGCCTAGCCTATATCAAGTTGACCAAAAAACTAACCAACATGGGTTCTATTCCCACTCACAAGACCTTCACTCTCATAGCTTAATCGCCACCTAAAGAACTTTATTGCCAAATACCATCATTTTGAAGATTAAGATGATAATTTGAAGATTGCCACACGAGTTTTGATATTACACAAGCTTCCAGACCACAAAACTTTTTTTATCAAATACTGTTTATCCAAAAAAATGATAGTTTATATAATATGTTACAATGCTTAAAAGAAAAAAGCACTGATTCCCTTAGATCCATTCATGTTACAGAAAAACAAAGAACTGAAAGGAAAATAGATCTTTGATTCCCCAATGCACTCCTTCCCCTATTTTCAATATGGGACTAACAGGTGTCATTCAATATTTATAGAAATTTCTTTTTCATGTTTTAATTCAGTCATACAATGAAGTACTTCTGTACTGACTTAACATTCTATCATGGACAAACCCAGATCAGACTGCTTTCTGAAGTGGTGTGGGTCCCTAGAATCAAAAAGAATTTCCTTTGAGATAGAAATAACAAATATTATTCATGATTCGTGCTATATGATAGAGAAAGTCTTGACATCAATAGAGGACTGCAGATAATGGTTCTAATTCAACGTCATGATTCAGAAAAAAGCTAGGGGCTAAGGGAGAAGTCTCCAAATATTTCTTTACCTCTCTGGCATGTCCCAGAAGGTACTTTATTCTCACTCCTTGAGGCAAATGAAATACCTTCTCTTGTGCTTCTTCAGTTTGTTTCTTGTGTGTGACTGAATTTTGGATCTATTACCCAGAATGCTGAAGTGTACACACTTGAAGGTCAAGGTGTTTACCAGTGCCCTTCATAGCACATGGTCTGAAAAGCAAAGGCAGAGAAGTTGACTGTCCACCCAAATGAACTTCTTGTCTGATGTCTCTTCCCTTCCAAGGAAAATGTTGGCATTACAGGGACATTTCATTCTGCAGATTGAGACTGTAGAAGTAAGACCCTACACCTCTTCAAACAGATAAATACAAATACCTCCAAAGGACACACCATTTCTCTTTGTATGATACTCTAGAACAGCAAGCCAACAGTTTCAGATGGCACTAACAACTCTACATTTTTGTTACCCTTTTACTGAGCCCTTTTGAAGATATTTTTCTTCATCTATACATGCCCAATCAGTCAAAAACCTAATCCAATGGCAGACAAAAACTTCAGCAAAGGAAGAAATGGTCCTCCCCAACTATACCCAGTGCACAATTGTCTAGTCTATGGCTATTCTGTGATTGTTTACACAATAACCCCCTGTGGGACTCTCAGTTAACAGTCATCCTTTCTAGTTACAACATCACCCTTCCAGCAGAATGATTTCAATGCTTTCCTATAGCTTCAGCCAACTTGACATTCGAAGGTCCCCTTGACTCATAAGTACAAACTCAGCCCAGATTTCAGTTGGGTTGTCCCATCTCAAATGATCAAATTAAAAAAAAAATCACAGACATCCTTAGTATCTTGGGTTTTAGTTGATTCTATAGGCAGTCAAGCTGACAACCAAGATTATCCACTACATTGAGTGAATCACAGTTTTCATATTAGTAGTGCTAGTTTCTAGTTAATCACGGCTGATTCTTGAGCTCTAGCTGACAAGACATTACAGATATATAATATAAGATATCAAGCAAAATTCCCTGAAACACTTTGACTCCCTTGAAAATGTCATAAATCAAGGTGTCTCTTTCATGATTCCTGTCATCCAAGTTCTCACAAGGGCCAATTAAGCTCTGAGACCTCAGTGACTTTTCCAACTGAAAGTTCCAAAAGCTTCCACGTTTCCACAAACAATATTGTCAGGTCTGTCACAGGAATGTCTGTGATGATAATTTTG
>NC_022016.1:10553776-10558267 GCF_000317375.1 Microtus ochrogaster
TAACCACTTTTTATTATTCTGTGTTTCACCACAAGACTGTGACTTACCAGGTAAAGTTCTAGCATCTGTCTCCTTTGGCAGCTACATGGCATCTCTTTGACTCCAACTTCTTTTATCCTCTATCTCTGCTTAGAACTTCTGCCCTGTTCTATTCTGCACTGCAATAGGCCCAAAGCGGTTTCTTTATTCACTAACAGTAATAAAACATATTCACATCATTCAGAGGGGAATCCCACATCAGACCTCTGTGAGTTCAAGGCCACCCGGGGCTACACAAGATTGAGTCAGTCTAAAAGAGAAACAGCCAAGTGGTGGTTGCTCACACCATTAATCCAAACATTAGGGAGGTGGAAATGGAAAATGAAATGGCTAGGCGTAGAGAGGAATATTAGGCTGGAGGAGACAGGAGCTTAGGAATCAGTCTGAGCTTTTGTAAAGATGGCATTAAGTCTGAAGGTTCCTAGAGAAAGGATCACCCATTCTGTCTGAGGATTTGGTAAAGGTAAGAACTAGTGACTGGTTGCTTCGCTTCTCTAATCTTTCAGCATTTATCCCTATATCTGGCTTGGGTTTTTATTATTAAAACTAATTAGTGCTCAGTAAACAAATATCCCATAAATTTTTTGTTTATTTCTTTTTTGGTTAGGGTTTCTATTGCTATGATAAATGCCAATACCTATTAATCTTACAGATGTGAGGGAAAAGACCACCGACCCAAATCATGGCCAAATTAATTAAAGGAAGCAATTAATTAAAATAAGAGATTTTTTTTGTGTGTTCAAGAGCTAACTCTTCCTAAAGGCAGGGTTCAAGAGATATGCACTGGACATGGGTGAGATGGGATTTTTACTGTTCAAGAGGAGAGGTTTCCAAAATGAGGAATTTGACAAGAAAACAGGTGAAGCAGTACATTAGCATAAAAAGTTGATCATAATAGCCTTCTGAAACAAAATTAATGATTGTTACCAAGTGGCAATCACCAGGTAGTTATAACAGCATGTAGTCATAACAAAAGGTGTTCATAATAAACCTTTTGAAATGGGATCATGGTTGCCGGTTCCTGGAACAGACAGTACACAACTATTTGTAGTTAAAGTTATAGATGGGGCATATCACAATTCTTGAGATTTAACCACAAACAGGAATAAATCTAGTTTATCTTTACTCTGAGATGACTTTCAAGCCTAAGATCAAGGCAGGTAGGTTTAAAGACTAAAACCAACTTAAAGAGAAAAGGGTTTATTTTATCTTATAAATCTCAGGTCACATTCCATCACTGAGGGAAAACAAGGCAGGAATTCAAAGTAGGAACTGAGACAGAAACCATCAGGGAAAACTGCTTAATGGCTTGTGTGGCATGGTGTGTTGACCTGCTTTCTTATAGTTGCAGTATCCTACCCAGGGGTAGTACTCGGAACCTCAAATATGAGTTATTAATCAAGAAAAATCCCACAAAATTGCCTACATGGCAATCTGAAGGAGGAATTTTCTCAATAGAAGTTCCCTGCTCTCAAATGACCCTAGTTTTTATCAAATTGACAAAAACAAAACAAACAAACAAACAAAACAAAGAGAGAAAGAATCAAGAAACTGTGGATAATCCTCTGGTACACTGTAAAGATTTATCACTTTAATTGGTTTAATAAATGCTAATTGGCCAGTAGCCAGGAAGGAAGTATATGTGGGGTGATTAAACTAAGGATGGGAGGAAGAAGGGCAGAATCAGAGAGTCACTGTAAAATGCAGAGAAGCAAGATAAGAATGTTGTACTGAGAAAAAGTACAAAGCTACATGGCTAAGCATAGATAAGAATTATGGGTTAATTTGAGCATAAGAGTTAGCTAGTAAGCCTGAGCTATTGGCCAAGACTTTGTAATTAATATAAGCCTTTGTGTGATAATTTGGGAAGCAACTGCCAGGTATTTGGGAACAGGCAATTGGGAAGGAAATGTCTGGTAACACATACTAAGTAACAAGTCATTTTAAAACTCTGACTGCATCATGAGACTACAGGATACAAGTCAGCTGGAGCTGATAGTCATTGATCTTGATCCCCAGCATAGGAGACAGAAAGCTTATTCAGGGAAATACTCAGGAGTTGCTAGAGGTTCTTGAGGACTAGGATCAGAACCCACACTGTATTAACTTATTTATTTTATGGCAAGGCAAATCCTAATGCCAAACCCACAGCACAGATTATAGAAGTGTATTTTTTGCATTGAAATGGTGTAGGAAAGAGGGAATTATTGCTGGAATTAGCAGCATTAGGATCCATTTAAGGATGGACTACACTTTCATACTCAGCTTGGGAAACTATATCTCATTTCCCTGATCAACCCAGAAAAAGAAGATTCACAATTGCCCTATTTATGATTTAAAACATCACCTAAATGCTAAAGATATCAGGGTTTTGTCAAAAGA
Organism: Microtus ochrogaster; assembly: GCF_000317375.1. Taxonomy (NCBI): domain Eukaryota; kingdom Metazoa; phylum Chordata; class Mammalia; order Rodentia; family Cricetidae; genus Microtus; species Microtus ochrogaster. The sequence continues at coordinate 10,556,198 of NC_022016.1, forward strand.
TAGCTGCTTTCTGTTGGTTAAAAGCATGGGATTTGAGTTTTATCTCTACCTTGGATGGAAACCTGATACCCTGACCTACTTCAAATAATATGGAATAGTATTGTCTCCCTGCCCTGTAGGAGTAAACCCAGCTAAACTTGCCATTCACCTAACCAAGAGACCATTCTTCAGGAAGGGTGATTCACTTGAAGACATGCTAAGGAAACGAGAGGAATAATTATGCCATTAATTCAATAATATACTATCCTTCCCAGAAGCCCTTTTGTTTCAGCTCTTACAAAAGTTATGTCATGCAGCAGTGCTAAACTTGGTTACTTTTCTGAGTTACTATAAAAAAAATAAATAATTTTTCCCTTTCTTTCTTCTACTTCTTTTTCTTTTGGATACTGGCCAAAAGCACCCTTTCCCTGACCCTCTAGGCTTTCACCTACTTCCCCTGAGGTCTCCCTCTTCCTTTCTGCCATATAGCTATTTGCTGACTTCTGATTCTGCTAACTTTCTGGGATATTAACTGAAAATACTTACTCTTTCTTTCTTTTGTCCATATATCTCCTTCTAAAAGATGTCATGGTTTTATTTGCTAACCTAAATCTCCAATAAAACTGTCAGTGAAATGTCTTCTGAGTTAATAAAAACTTTAAAATATTTTATTAACAAATTTATCAACATCAATTTCCTTGGTCACAAAATGAATATTTTTCAGCCAATAATTCAATTTACAATATCTTTGTATGTGATAGCTCTTCACTCCTCCTATATTCAATGTTTTCCTGTGTCTGAGCACTGTTCTTCTTGTTAGAAGTTAGGTGAATGGGGAAATTGTCTATCACGAGGCATGTGTGAGGTCTACCTACCATAATTATTGAATATTATTAAATAAACCACATGATACAATAAGATATTAAAAAATTCACTAAGCAAGCAGCCTCTTTGAACATCACTAATCATTGCGACCAGGATTAGACGTATGTATAGGCAATGTAAGTATAAACACACATACTCACAAACCACAGGAAATTCCTAAATTTGCCAGTGTCATGAAAACCTCCAGTTTGTGGTCTAGTCTTTTCTCTGACATTTTACTTGAGTATTTACTTAGGAATTTGATAAACAGTTACTCAAAGAACTATCATCACATGACATATTTTCTACCACACAAACTTTCTTCTATGGAAGCACCACCTTTCATTTTATAAACTGAGTTCCTGACAGTCACCAAAAGTTCTACAAAATGATCCCTTGGGTCTTATTTCATGGTAATTTGCAATAAGGGATAAGATAGATATTATGCGCAAACTTTCTTGTGGACCCTTCACTGGTCAGAATTATCTTCATGTTTTATTTTAAAATTTATAAAATAGTTAAACAGTAGGAAAAATATGGCCATATTTTCATGTTTAAAGGGGGATGACAGGCAAATGGGATTATTTTAAATATTCTTCTGTCTATTCTACCAACTTTAATCCGAAAGTCTGAGAAAATGAATTAATAACTGCTCCAGGCAGAACCACTGTGAACCATACTTGCCTGGCTTACCTTGACTGTAAAGGACCATTGCTTCCTCTTTTCTATGTATTCCTGGTTAAAAGCAAGGGAATTTTAGTAGCAGGCCTTGAAAAAAACTAAGCACTGGACTGCAAGTCCACAAAGAAGAAACCACATAGAACAGCATAAGGCAGCCAGCTTTGTAATCAGACAGATGTGGGTTGGAATCCAGACTCTGCTCATTGCTCTGTCATCAAACAAAATTGCTTGATGAAATGCTGTTGAAGCTGCTTATTGCTGCATAACAAACCACCTCAAAACTCAGTGGTTTGAAATAGCAACCACTTTACCACAGGCACAGATTTGTGGTTAGAAAATAAGATACATGCACAGCAGGGACATGTTGTCTCTGTTCTACAGTGTCTGTTTCAAAACTATATTTTGGCTGATAGATGTGTGAGTGTGAGGGGGGGAGGGAGCGGGGGGGAGATTGTTTGGTTTAATTTGGTCTGGTTTGTTTCTTCTCCAACCAGCATGATAATAGGTCTGGGATGCATCTAAAATGACTTCAAGAGTTCTCTCTCT
>NC_022016.1:10558392-10566036 GCF_000317375.1 Microtus ochrogaster
TCTGCCTCAGGCTACAAATAAGCTCTCTACATGCTTCTGCAACTATAACTACCTCAAAGTGCTTAAATAACAACAAAAACAAAAACCAGAAAAAGCAGAAAAAGAAGGATTCTTTAGTATATTGAGAAGTGAATCACAGAGAGTCAGTAGACATCCCTAGATCTTACAGTCCATCTTTGGATTTTGGCATGAAGCTTAGGTTTAGGTACCTAGCAGTCCTAATCAAGATATGTTCCTATCCCTTGTTGTCTGGGCTCCAGTCTCTCCTGTAAGAAAGTCTGAGACGTCACCAGCATTGTGAGAGTTCTCTTTCCAGAAGAAAACCTCTTCCTATTTTGTGCCAGGCTTTTCTTTTTCTCAGAATTAGATTCTTTGGGGTGTGGAATTAAGTCATGTTACCTTGGGGTACCTTGTTCCACAATCTGATATCCAAAGAGAAGTAGATAAGTATATTTTCATAATGTCTTCATCCATGTCATGCCTATTAAATTTTGGTACTTATAATTTTAATATCTCAGTGAATGTGTCTGAAACAAATACCACAAACTGAATACAAGAAGGAGCTTTATTCAACCTATAATCCCATATAAACTATGCTTGAGGGAAGTTAAGGAAGAAACTCAAGGCAGGGATTTGAAGGTAGGCCTGCTTGCTATACCACACAGTCTTACCAAAAACTTCATTTCACAGGCAACGGTCAGCAGTAACGGAGGCTGCACTTTGCTATCTGGCAGATTGACTCATATTCAGCAACCTTTCTTTTTCTTTTATCTTTTCTCTATTTTGTTTTGTTTTGGTTTTGGGTTTTTCAAGACAGGGTTTCTCTGTAGCTTTGAAGTCTGTCCTGGAACTTGCTCTGTTGACCACTCTGGCCTCGAACTCATAGAGATGTGCCTGTCTGTGCCTCTCAGAGTGCTGGGATTAAAGGTGTGTGCCATCAGCACCTGGATTCAGCTATATTTCTAGTATACTTCATGACTACTTTCCACAGTGGGCTGGTCCCTCTTATCAAGATGATCGATCACCCATAGACATTTGCAAGGATAAATTGATCTGGAAAATTCCTCAACTGAGGCTCCCATTTCAGATGATTTTATGCTGCTTTGTATTGGCAGTTAAAGCTAACTAGGATACAAGTAAAGTGAAAAAATTAATCACATCTCTTGCTAAAATGGTGACACAGAGCTTGCAGCCAACATTTATCTAAGATGCAGTTAGTAATAAATGTCCCTGCTCTGTCGTTTCTTATTGCTTTCTTTCAACTCTTCTTAGGCCCACATTTTCATGATTTGGAGAAGTTTATACTCATTTTTTATGGTAGAGTAGGGCCCATTATCTTAGAATCATGCAATAGTATGTGGATAGGTATGTCCTGTATAAGGAACAACTCTTAGAGAGGAGCTATACTTAGAACGAGTTTTTAATGAAGTCTGACTATTGGAAATGGCCTCTGTGCACTTAGCTGTTTTCTGTAAACCTACAAAATACAAAGGGAGCACATTTCTTTAACAAAGACACAGCCACATCTAAGGAGTAGGCAAGACACTGTAGACCAGAGAACAAAAAATCTTAAAAAGAGAGTTCTGGCTCTGTGCAGCCACAGCAAACAATATACCTTCCACATTTCTGTTTTTTTAATACAAGAATGCATGGCTTGTGGGAGAACCCACGGAGGTGTTCAATGGCCATTTTGTCAGGATTTAGCAATATCAGTGGACATAAGTCAGGCTCCCAACTTTTTAATCCATCTGTTACTTCAAATATTTCATCTCCCCAAGTACAATCATACCTCAGAAACAAGAGACTCAACAAGAGGTAACCAGTGAAACTAAACCTGAAAAGGGGATGGAGTAGGAAGAAACATGTACCCCCACCCTGGATAGTTTCAGAAAGCTGAGTATTCTCCTATTACTACAAAACTCTGTCCAATACTGCCTTTTTCTACCACAAAACTTGATTTCCTTCTTTTCTGAAGGTGTCACAATGAGCTCTCAAGAGATAACCCTTTACATTTCTTCTAGCTATTGAAATGTGGTTTCTAGTCTCATGAATCCATCAGAACAATCTCTAGAGTCATAGCTGATATATGTGGTTATAAAGAATATATCTTCATCCTTCTTAGCACTGTACACCAGCATTTGGCACTGTTGGCTTCCCTTTCTTAAAACACTCTTTTGTTGTGTTGAGGGGACACACAAACACACGTCTCCTTTTCTCTGCCAAATCACTCTTCTCATTCCCTTCATAGATTCATTCTCCATTATCAGTTGAGGCTTCTTACTCTATTCTTATCTCCTGACAAGCTCATCTATGTTTATCACCTAGTGAGCTTCTAAAGGAACATCTTCAGCACAACCTCATCCTGCAAATGAATTCTGCCTCCATAGGGTCTCCAGACACAGTAGATCCAAAATGTTCAAAGATAAATCCATTATCTTTGCTCCTACAAAATCATTTCTTCTCTACAAAGGTCAAAAAATAAGGCAACCTTGTTAGATTTCACTATCTCTTCCTATTCTTGTAATTCTTATCTTCTATTTTTGAATTTGTTATTTTTCAACTCCAGTGATTTTTCAACTATCCAGTTATACTAGCACTTCTTAAGGTTCAAACTATTCACAGAATGTGAAATAAATTCAGTGGATGTCAAATGGCACTTTTTAATGAAGCACACTGGGATAGTGTTATAGTTATTGTTCTATTGCTGTGAAGTAGATACCATGAACAAGCAGCTTACAAACTTATTTAATTGGAAGTTTGCTTACAGATTCAGAGGATAAATCCATGACCAACATGGAAGGAAGTGTGGTAATAGCTAGGCATTGTACTGGAGCAATATCTAAGGACTAACATCTGACCCACAAGCATGGGGTAGAGGGAGAAAGAGAACGAGGGAATAGAAAGAGAGAAAGACAGACAGAGACACAGAAAAAAGGAGGGAGACAGAGAGAGGCTGATAAAAGTTTTGAAACCTCAAAGCTCACCCTCAGTGGCACACCTCCTCCTTCCAACAAGGCCACACCTTCCAATCTTTCCTCAACATCCACCAACTGGGGACCAAACATTCAAACATATGGATCTATGGGGACTATTCTCATTCAAACCACCACAGCTAACTAACAGAAAATAAAACACAAACATGTATTGCCCACTAAAGGGCAAACATTTTATTAACATTTTTCAGATAATTGTACACACAGGCCACAAAGTAGAAGTGTTTAGTCCATGGAACCTGTTACAGAAATGTTTTATAGTCACGGACACAGTTCATTTTGGCCTTACTACAAAATATTCAACAAGGCAAGCAGAAGTCTCCTATTACACAAAGCTGATCCCACTTTCAGGCGTCGTTTTCAACATCAATGCTGCACAACTTACTACTAAGCTTTTAATATGCTCAAGCCACACAGGTCTTTGCTCAAGCTTTCTGATTTCCATGGACTTCCCTTGTCACAGTAAAATGCCAGGGACTGTTCCTCCTGTCTGTTTTTTCCCTCTAACTTCCTAATTAATGCTTGTGTATCTTGCTTTGTGCCATGCAGTGCACTTGCACCATACACAGCAGCACACAGGCCACCCATCACTGCAATTAATATTTTGTAAAAGTCGACTACCTTGCACCTGAACTCTGATGTTCCGATATAACGGGTGCAGGCACTAGGTTTTTGAAAACTCCTACAAACTCTTTCATATGGAAGGCCACGATGACAGAAGCCTAGCTGTAAACTCTTAATAAGAAAGTTTCAGGAAAAAAGTTTTGAAAGGCTTTGATAGTAAATATCTTGACATAAACAAACACTGCTACCATTAGCTGGTAGCAGTGAATGGAATCAGATGACAAAGATTTGGAGAAATCGTGGCAGCTAGCTTGTCAGGTGACAGATAGAACCCTGCAAAGTGTCAGCCATGTTTCTGTACATCTAGGATGTTTTTCACATATGGAAAACATCCCATTGCAGAGGCATTTTTGATTTGAAGTCACCTGTAAGTGACCTGCATTCCTTATCTCAAGAACGAAAGGCACACTGTGCCCTGTGTGCCTGACAACTCCTTGGTGAAACGTTTCAAGGCTTTGAGCATTGGCAGAGCTGTGGAGAAAATCTGGATGTCAAGTTGAATCTGAGCCTTTGAAACTATTTTGGGTCAGCTACACAGAAGAAGAAGAAGCTGGAGGCTGGCACAGAGCCCTAAAACTGGGGCAAAAATAAACCATAGACCATTTTTAAAATGCTTTAAGTGCCGAGTGTAAGAGATGTTAAAAGTGCAGCATAATGGAGTAAAAATTACAAAAGTGGATTCCAAAGGTGGCCCTTCACATTCCAGCCCAGAGAATGGCAGTTTTAGAGGTAGAAGGGCTGGGGAACCCACAGGGCCTCTCCCTGGAAATCAGTCTTTCAGAAATCTATGAGTTCTCCCATCCAAGACTACTTGTAATTTACAGCCCACTAGGAGTTAAAAGAGCATGGATTGGGCAGCCAAGATAAGGAATGAGTTTTCATAAACACTAATTGGGCTGATTAACTTTTTACTATATTCAACAAATGCTTCCTTTCTTGCCACTCCAAGCCTAGAGACATCCTCCCTGCTCTTTCCTCAATATCCAGTCATCCTAGATGGCACTTGGGGTTCATTTCTTATTTATGGTCTTATTTTCCTGAGCTCCAGGAAAGTTGTGATTTACATTCATTCAGCCTCATGGAGGTTTTCTGGAACAGTGGTTATGAGCACTAGGCTTTTCCTTCCTGGCTCTGCCTGAACTACTATCTCAGCGTCCATGGCTCCGGTCCGTTCTCGCCCTTCTTTTCTCCAATTAGGAACTGCTACAGATTATACATGGACAGATTTATGCATTGCTGGAGACCAGCTCATTCCCACTAATAGTCTAAAAGAAGAGTATGTTCTATGTCAAAAATTCTTTGCATGTAATCCAACTGTTTTCTTGGAAGTAGATTCTTTTGACCCAAGCGCACAAGGTTTTGTTTTGTTTTTTTTTTAAGGTTCACATTTTATGGACCTGATATAAAGTCAGTCAGCATTTTCTCTGTATGACTTATTCAGGGTACAGTGTGTTTTCAAAGTGTGCAAAGACTCATGGGTATTCCTATCATCCTGTGCCAAAAGAAAGCACAGGAAAGGAGAGGGTGGGAAGAGACAGAGCAACAAGCTTATAATGACCAGTCACTAGCACAGATTTTATTTATTTATTTTAATTTTTAAGCAATTAATTTTTTCCAGTATGACCACCGTTTCCCCTTCCTCCCTCATTTCCTCCCTCTTCCTGTCTCTAACCCTCTCCTATCCACTCCTCCTCCTTTCTCTTCAGAAAAGGGCAGGCCTCCCATGATATTAGCCAACCGTTATATCAAGTTGCAGTAAATCTAGGCACCTTCTCTCCTATTAAACAGGATGATGCAACCCAGAAGGAGGAAAGGGTCCCCAAAACAGGTAACAGAGTCAAAGACAACCCTTGCTCCCACCTTTGGGAGACCCACAAGAATACCAAGCTATTTAGAGCGCATAGGTCAGTCGGATGCAAGTTCTTTGGTTGTTGTTTCAGTCTCTGTGAGTCCCTATGAGCCCAGGTGAGTTAATTCTGTGGTTTTCTTGTGGTGTCCTTGGTCCCTCTGGCTCTCACAATTTTTTCTCCCCCTCTTTCACAGGATCCCCTGAGGTCCACCTAGGTTTGACTGTGGGTTTCTTCATCTGGCATTGAGTGAAGCCATACTAGAGACCAAACCTGTGGGCATAGGCATGTTCAGCAACGGTTCTTCCATTGAATTAAAACAAAAATTATAATCTATCAAAAAAATTTGAAGTACCAACAGCAAATTCAGTTATTCACTGCATTATTGAAGGAACTCTCACTGGGACCAAAGGGACTTCTAAAGTACAGAGAATGCTGTAAGAAAAGCAAAGCTACACCTCATCATTTCAGAACTCTTTGGTGGAGTCTTGTGGGATTAGAGAGAACAACAACAACAATACAGCACTTTGGGGTTTGGCCTCAATGAATGTCTGTATGAGAGCGCCAGGAACCCTAGAACTGGAGCTACAGACAGTTGTAAGCTGCCATGTGGGTGCTGGTAATTGAACCTGGGTCCTCTGGAAGAACAGCCAATGCTCTTAACCATTGAGCCATCTCTCCAACCCCTATATGTAGGATGTTATGACAACCTTTTCTGCCTGATAGTGATTACACAAATTCCATCTTTTTACACAAAATAAATAAATAAATCCTTTTACATGATTTAGCACATGAGAAGAAATTATTTTCTTCTAATCATCTGAATATGTCAAAAAAATCTGTTTAGTGTTTGTACACATTCAATGCCTTTGTAACTTTTTCTCATTTTTAGTGATGAGAGTACAGAGTTCAAGTTAAAACCATTGTCAAATAACTGTATTTAGATAAAATTTAATAGCATGATTCATTTTCATTCTTTGTGGTATCTTTTTATTGGTAGAAAGTGATACCAGTTTTCAACTGACAGTAATGCCATGGTTCTCAACTTGAATGTGCATAAACATCGCATGATGAGTCATTAAAACGTAGACCTCTAGACCTCATCCTCAGAGTATGAGTAATCAGATACACACAAGAATGGGGCCATAAAACTATATTTCTAAATAATCCTAAGTGCATCACACTCATGCCACTGTTCCCCCAAAGCAATTGCACAAACATTTCTTTATATTAATTTGTCATAAGGAAATAATAGAGCCAGTACAGTAATTTATAGATATAGAGAAGTCACAAAGCTGATACACACAGTGAAGAATCTAGGAATATGTAAATCTAGAACACACTTTGCTTAATACTTACTGTATGTGCAAATGAAAAGCTTGGAGTCTTTTCTGGCTCGAAAAAGAAGATTTCTCCAATGAAGTGACACTCCAGGACAAGCTTCATGTTCAGGAGTAGTTGATCAATATAAAATGGGCTCCATAGTTTCTCTCTCTCTCTCTCTCTCTCTCTCTTTCTTTCTGGTTGTTGTTTTAAGTTATTTTCTTGGATTTCCCTGGCCCAGGGTGAAATGCAAAGCATGGTTCAACCAACATAAAGGACCAATTTGTCTGTTATGAGCACAGTGGGATGATAACATGTCTAAGTTTGTTATCACCTAGCTCTTCCATACTTGGTAAATTCCAGTATGAGAGGACCAAGACACAGATTTTCCAACCCAAGTACCTTAGCTATGTAAGAAATAAATCATTAGGTCCATTTTCAGTACACAGGGAATCACAGAGGAAGAGAAGGAACTAGCTACCCAGCCCCTGTCTTCCCTAGCCTGAGAACTTTTTGGCTTATCCTAGGGTTGAAAAGTTACCAATATATCTGAGACCAAGGATGATGAAAGAGAGTAGAAATCTTGATCCCAAGAAGGATAAGGAACTGAGTGTGGGAACTAGGCTATACCACATAAAAAAAAAAAATTTAAAAAAGGTAGAAAGCTTTTTTATCAAGGACTTTAAAAAACAGTTTTTGACCAAATCAACATGCCAACCAGTTTTGACTTTTCCCAAAGGCAGGGTTTTGTCAGGGTTTACAGTTAGCCCCCACACCTAGGTTTCTTTCTTTAAAAACATGGCGAACAATGAGGGCTGATGAGAAGCCAAGGACAATGGCACGGGGTTTTGATCCTA
>NC_022016.1:10566306-10568855 GCF_000317375.1 Microtus ochrogaster
AGGTGGAAACTTGTTTTTTTTCTCCTTTTCTCAATAAAAAAAAAAGTTACCTCAAAAAAAAAAAAAAATGGACATTAGCCAGGACTTGGGAGCCGGAAGCAGGAAGATCAGTACACGGTCATCCTCTGCTACATAGCAAATTCAAACCCAGTCTGAGCTCCATGAGTCCCTCCCTTAAACACACAGAGCAGGGGAGGGAGAGAGAGAATGGAGTTTCTTTTCTGAATCTAGTAATAAGAATGATAAATGTTTCAATGAGACCCTTGACCCACGGACCTGTTTTTATCTCTTGAATTTATTCTGGAGTGGCAGAACATGCACTAAATTTTAAATGTCAAGTGTAATTTATGAAGAAGTGTGATAGACTGACCACTTTGAAATCATAAAACATGAGTATTTTTCTTGTTGATTATGTCTATTACCAGCCCCAAAGGAAACATACAACAAAACTTTGCCAAAGAAATGAGAAAGACTTAAAAATGAGAAGAAATCAATTGAAGGCAGCTTTTAATATCAAATGTATGATAACTTTAAATTTAAATAAACAATTTCAATGTCATGAAGTTCATGGTAAACCTCATGTAAAACCTTTGAGAGTGGGGAGGAAGAAAAGAAACAGTAATGTAGGTTAAAAACAAGAATCAATGACTTGACAATCAAAAAAAAATACAGATATACTAATTAAACTCAAGAGTTGAGTCTTCAGAGAACAAATAATATAAACAATATGAATTGACATCATGAACTGAAGAAAAACTTGAAAAGGTAGCTCAAAGAAAATGAAATAAAAATTACTCTGAACATGTTAAAAAATAGTAAATCTCATTAAACATAAAAGAAGTAAAAGCAACCATGTCCATGATGTGGAAAGTAAGTATGTTAGCAGAGGTCAGTACTCTTGGTACCATCTAGGCAGTCAGACTGAGGAAACAACTACCCGTGTGCATTGCAAATGAAAGTGGAGATTCCTGCATTCTTACTGAAAAGCTAGTTGGCATATATTTCCAAATTAAAGAAACGACATGCCATTATGGCAATTTCAGGAAATTATGTTCCAAATACAATTGCAGGTACACAAAAATATGATACACAGAGCACTTACTCAGAGCATTCCCTAGAGAAGACGAGTGTCGTATTGTTAGTCCAAATGCTCAACAATGAAGGATTACATCAAAATATTGAAACACAGCACATTAAAAGGTTAAGAAAGATCGGCATGTAACACGAAAGTCTCCAAAATCAAACCATCTTATAAGCAATTGCATTGGGAACATAATTTCCTGGAACTGCCATCCAGATCCCCTTAACTTACCCCACTAACAATCATGGCCAAGAAAACCTGGACCCATCTTTGGAGATGATCTCAGACATGCCCCATCAGAGTATATCTTGCTTGACACCAGACTGATATTTTTGCTCATGTGATTATAACTTTCAAATTGTTGCCATTCTGTCTTGGAAAATCTAGAAATTCTAAATCCTACAATTATGATTTTCCTTTAGCACATGAACGTATGTGTGTAGATGATTTAAAGTAAAAATGGTTATTATTATTTCAAAGTGGATACTGGTTTGGACACAGACTGACTTTCATAAGCAAATTCAATCACACATTCAACAACTCGTGATAGACTTGATGACCACACATTTGAGGACCAGGAAATGGACCTCTGATTCATCAGCTGACGTGATTGCAAGGAAGTTAAAGAAATATAGCAAGACTTTTGAGCAGCACTTAGAAGCAGCTATTGAGTAAAGGCAAAGTAGCTGGGCTGGGGTGGGGGGAGCTTAGCAGCTAAGGGTACTTGCTGATCTTTGAAAGGACTGAAGTTCAATTCTCACCATCTTTACTGCAAAGCCCACAACTGCCTATAACTCCTATTCCAGGAGATCCAGCTTCCTCTTCTAGACTCATGGGCCCCTATTCTGACACGCACATACCCCACACACAAACACACACATATAATTACATAACAAAGAATAATAGAAATCTTTTTTGAATAAAAAGGCAAAGTAGCAAAGACGCAATAATGTTTGTTGTCAAGTCAGATTTTGAGAGAACAGTAAAGCAACAATTATATTAATACAAATAATCATTTTGGCAGGTGCAATTTGGCATCCAGATGGACCACACTAAACAATTCAATTCTATTTTAATTATTTAAATATCATGTTGTGAACCACTTACTTGGCACCTAGAAATGTTGAAAATCTGTTTAATAGGAATCACACTGTGGTTTTGCTCTGTGGGGAAGGCTTTCTGCAGTCTCTGTATCATTTATAGTTGTACTCTGCTTCAGTTGACCGTATGCTCCTAAAAGGAAGAAGGGAAGGAATGGGCTTCCATTTCCTTATGTGTAGCAAGTCCTATGCTTTATACTTTACCTGCATTAGTTTAAGTCATCATCCTAAAGCTGGAAAGACAGACTATATCTGCCGAAATAACATATCCAGTTTCTTGCAGCTGGGAGACAGAAGGTTCGGATTTCAAAGTTAATTTGTTGAAATTTAAAGACACATTCTAGAGACAGCACTTTTTTTTAATAAAA
>NC_022016.1:10569057-10575044 GCF_000317375.1 Microtus ochrogaster
TTAGAGAACATTGAGGAAGGGGAGAGAGGGTAAAAAAAAAAACAAAAAAACAAAAAAAAAAAAAAAAAAAAAAAAAACACTGACCAAAAGCAATTTATGGAGGAAAGTTTATTCTGGATTATTATTCAAAAGGAAGAGCCTACAAAGGCTCCCGAGGCATAGTAGCAAGCAGCTAGAACAGGAAGTTGGGAGATTGCAGCTTCATTGGAAAATGATGCAGAAAGCAAATTGGAAGTAGGAAGAGGCTATAAACCTCAAAAGCTTACCCACAGTGATATACTTCCTCCAGCAATTCTGCATGCCCTAAAAGATCCACAACTCTCTGAATAGCACCATCAAGTGGGAGCCAAGTGTTCTAATACCTGAACCTATGGGGATCAACTTAGTTAGGGTTTTATTGCTGTGAAGAGACACCATGACTACAGCACATCTGATAAAGGAAAACACTTAACTGGGACTTGCTTACAGTTCAGAGCCTTACTCCATTATCATCATGGCAGGAAGCATGGTGGCATGCATGCATCATGATGCTGGAGAGGTAACTGAGAGTTCTACATCTTGATCTGCAGGTTGCAGGAAGTGACAGTGACAGGCATGTTGCAAGGAGCCACTTGTTTGTTTCTGGTTGCTTAGCCCTGAAATAATCACAGAAACTATATTATTTAAAACACTGCTTGGCCCTTTAGCTCTAACTTTTTCTTGGCCAACTCTTACATATTAATCTAACCCATTTCTAATTAATCTGAATATCAACACATGGCTGTGGCTTACCGGCTAAAGTTTCAGCACATCTGTCTCCAGCAGCTCCATGGCTTCTCTCTAACTCCCAGTTAGTTAGCTTTCCTCACAAAGTTCTGTTCTTCCCTGCCATAGGCTCAAAGTAGTTCTTTATTCATTAATCAATAAAGCAACACACAGATAGAAGGACTTCCTATATCATTTCCCCTTTTCTGGTAAGCAGCTTGGTTACAGCTGCTCTGGATGCTGGCTCCTCTTTTCTCCACTTTTAAAATGGTGTAGGTACCATTACTGCCAGCTCTAGGGCTGACAGGTAGGAGCCATGCTCAGCACTTTAACTCTGAGAATGAGTGTGGAGCACATAAACCCTTTTTATCTGAGTAATAGCTAGATGTGCCGTGTGCCAATTTGTTGCAAGAGGCTGCTTGTTCCTTTCCAGCTGCTTAGCCCTGAAATAATCACACAGAAACTATATTATTTAAAACACTACTTGACCCATTAGCTCTAGCTTCTTATTGCCCAACACTTACATATTAATTTAATCCATTTCTATTAATCTGTATATCACCATGTGGCTATGGCTCTGGCTGTGGCTAAAGTTTCAACGCATCTGTCTCCAGCAGCTCCATATCTTTTTCTAACTCTCCCTTTCTTTCTTGCAGCATACATCCTAGTTATTCTGGCCAAGTTCTGTTCTCTGCCATAGGCTCAAATCACTTCTTTATTCATTAACCAATAAAAGCAACACACAGACAGAAGGACCTCCCACACCACATACTGGCCAGGCTTTGAGGCTCAAAGACCTCAAAACCCACCCCCTAGGGACACACCTCTTCCAACAAAGCTACATCAACTCCAACAAGGCCACACCTCCTAATAGTACCACTTCCTATGGGCCTATGGCAGTCATTTTTATTCAGACCACCACATTCTACTTCCTGACTCCCACACTCTCATTGCCATACCAAAAGGCAAAAGGAATTTATTCTAACTTTAAAAGTCCCAAGAATCCTTAACAATCTCGACATTATTTAAAAATCCAAAGTAGCTTCTGAGGTTTAAAGCGATCTCTTAATTATAACCCATTCTAAAGTTAAAAATAAATTCCCAATATATAATGGCTTAGAATATTCATTCCAATTCCAAAAGGGAGGACTAGCTTCACAGTGAGAAAATGCTGGACCAAAGCAAGTTTGAAGCCCAGCAGGGCAAATTCCAAATCCATAGCTCCATCTCTGATATCAAATGTCTTAGATGGCTCCACTCCTCCAACCTTGGTATTTCCCATAAAATACATCTCTCTCTTGAGCTGGTTTCACTCTCTGTTTGGAGTGATCCTTGGCAGGTATATCACACCTCTGACATCGCTAATATCTTCCCTTTCAATTCAGGCTTCATTTTAAAATGGCATGCCTTGGTCTTTCAGGACCTCCTGTCCTCATGGCTTTCACGTAGAATCCCCTCTGCCTCATGTTGACTGGCCAGCCTTAGCAGCTCTCTGAAACCTCGGAGGGAGAATCAAATAGCCCCTCACTCCTGCTGCCACCTTGGTGTGAATTCTTGACTCCTGTAGAGACATTAGCAATAGCTATTGTACAAATGCTTTCTGGGAGAAAGTATTGCCTATGCTTTCTCCTTTCACAAGTTAAAAGTTCAACTGTGAAGAGGTGAAGGGTGGTTCTTGACTAACTTTTTTACTTCTTAATTTAGCCCATGAGTTATTTGGCAGAAAACACTATGATGTTAAACTATCACACAGATGGCCTCTATTCTAGTTGGTAACCTTTTTCCCTTCTGAAACCCCATGAACCAGGCCTCCAGAGTCTGAAACACTATCTGCATTCTGCTTGTAGTACAATGGCCCACTAAGCTTACTTACAGGATTCACTAATTCAAAGTTCCAAACCTTCTACATTCCTTCACAAAACACATGGCATGGCTCTTTACAGCACCAATTCACTCCCTGATACCAACTTCCATATCAGTTACTTATGTAATGGCCAAAAGTGTCTTATTTAAAAAAAAATGTATTTGACTTAAAAGTGCAGAAGAGTTTATGGTAACAGGGAGAAATGGCAGCAGGCATCTGGAGAAGAAAACTGAGGGATCATATCTTCAGCTACAAACTTGAAGAAGAATAAACTAAAAGTGGAATGACTCTATAACACCTCAAAGCCTGGCACCTCCAATGCATCTTCTCAAGCAAGGCTTCACCTCTTAAAGGGTCAACAACCTCCACCAAACAGAGTGGTTGATGGAGGCTGCTCATTTGTTTCTGGCTGCCCAGACCGAAATAATCACACAGAAACTATATTATTTGCAATACTATTTGGCCAATAGCTTAAGTGTATTTCTAACTAGCTCTTACATCTTAAATTAACCCATTTCTATTACTTTATATTTTATCATGAGACTCGTGGCATCTGTCTCCTGCAGAGTCTACATGGCACCTCACTGACACTGCCTACTCTCTCGCTGTATCTCTGCCTGGGTTGTCTGCCTGACTCTACTCTGTTAAGCCATTGGCTGAAAGCAGCTTCCTTGTTAACCAATGGCAATAAAGCACTCACAGCATACAGAGGGGAATCCCACATCACAGAGCCACAAATTGAGGAATAATTGGAAGACATTTCTTATTTAAACTACCATATATATGATACACATTAGTAGGAAATATTGTAAGTAGCCACCACAGTAAATATAAATGGGAATTCTGTAAGTAAACTGAAGGGCTTTTGTTGTTTGATTTTGTAAAAGCAAAAAAATTTTCACACCCCACCTCCCTTCCACCAAAAAAAAGAAAGAAAGAAAAAAGAAAAAAAAACCCTATATGACAATGCTTAGTGGACCATGGAAATCCTGCTAATTGTGAGTGAATAATCTATGATCAAATTTAATGAATACATAACTCTCTAGGGGGCTTGTTAGATGGCATAATCAGATCAGTACATCTGGGAAAAGGATGAGATTTTTTTCAGTTCTAACAAGCTCTGCTTGGGAACCATCTTGCGAGGCCTTCAATGACGCTTGGAGCAGGCAAAGCTGGTAGTGTTCTCAACTGGTTTCGGTTGGTAATGAACAATCTTGTGCTCATAAACTTCATTAATACCAGATTAATGAAATCTCTTTAATAATATTCATTTATTTCTTCATTTTCAACTTTTATGTTTAGATATTCTAGACTACATCCTCAGAAGTCACTACTATTACTCCTATGCAGGTCTACAATGAAGAAGAGTCAGTGGGTCAGACAGAATATACAACTTAAAGTTGGGAGAGGAAAAAATGCAATCACTTATTTTTTTCTTTTTTTTTTCTTGAGTTCTACATTTTTCTCTGTTCCCCTCCCTGCTTCTACCCTCCTCCCTTTTACTCAGAAGATCTTGTCTTTTTCTACTTCCCATGAAGATTAGATCTCTGTAAGTCTCTGTTAGGGTCGTCATTGTTGTCTAAGTTCTCTGGGATTGTGGTGTGTAGGCAGGTTTTCTTTGCTTTATGTTTTAAAACCACCTATGAGTGAGTACATGTGATTACTGTCTTTCTGTGTGTGTTACCTCACTGAAAATAATTTTTCTAGTTCCATCCATTTGCCTGCAAAATTCAAGATGTTCTTATTTTCTGCTGTGTAGTACTCCAATGTGTAAATATATCACATTTTCTTTATTCATTCTTTGGTCAAGAAGCAATTAGGTTGTTTCCAGGTTATGGCTATGACAAACAATGCTGCTAGGAACATAGTTGAGCACATGTCTTTGTGGCACAATTGAGCATCCTTTGGATATATACCCAAACATGGTATTACGGGTCTTGAGGAAGGTTGTTTCCTAATTTCCTGGGAAATCACCACACTGACGTCCAAGGGGGCTGTACCAGCTTGCATCCCCAACAGCAATACAGAAGTGTTTCCTTTCCCCCACAACCTCTCCAGCATAAGACGTCATCAATATTTTTGATCTTGGCCATTGTTACAGGTAGAATCTCAGATATAATCTTTCAGATAGAATCTCAGAGTTGTTTTGATTTGCATTTCTCTGATGACTAAGGATGTTAAACATTTCTTTAAGTATCTTTTTTCCATGTTAGATTCCTCTGTTGAGAGTTCTCTATTTCAGGCTGTTATTATTGGATTATTTGGTCTTTTGATGACCAATTTCTTGAGTTCTTTGTATATTTTGGAGATCAGACTTCTGTCTGATGTGGGATTAGTGAAGATCTTTTCCCATTCTATAGGCTGTTATTTTGTCTTGTTGACCATGTCCTTTGCATTACAAAAGCTTTTCAGTTTCAGGAGATGACATTTATTAATTGTTTCTCTCAATGTCTGTGATGATGGGGTTATATTTAGGAAGTGGCCTCTTGCGCCAATGTGTTCAAGTGTACTTCAACGCAATGCCCATAAAAATCCCAGAAAAATTCTTCACAGATCTTGAAAGAACACTACTCAACTTCATATGGAAAAGCAAAAAACCCAGGATAGCCAAAACAATCCTGTACAATTAAAAGAACTTCTGGAGGCATCACAATCCCAGACTTCAAACTCTATCACAGAGCTACAGTACTGAAAACAGCCTGGTATTGGCATAAGAACAGACAGGAGGGCCAATGGAACTAAATAGAAGACCCAGATGTTAATCCACACATCTTCGAACACCTGATTTTTGACAAAGAAGCAAAACGTACCAAATGGGAAAAAAAGGAAGCATATTTAACAAGTGGTGCGGGTATAACTGAATATCAACATGTAGGAGAATGAAAATAGACCCATATCTATCACCATGAACAAAACTCAAGTCCAAATGGATCAAAGACCTCAACATAAAGCCAGGCCCACTGAACCTTATAGAAGAGAAAGTGGGAAGTGCAATCACTTATTCTTACAAAAAATATTTTTTTAACTTCCCCTACATCTTACCAGATATCTACTCAAATTCTGTAGACTTCTTCAATGTATTATACATTTGATTTTAAGTTAAATTCACAGCAAAAAAAAAAATCTTTCAGGACAAATGTTTTTACCCCAGATCACTGATAGACTATGATTCACTCATCAGAGGAACTGGCTGAAACTAGCAAATTTTGAGCAAATCCATGCATTTCTTCTTAGTAGATTCTGTTCTTGATCTCAAAAGTATGATCCAAGACATTTAGGGAATCTTTGGGAAATGATTGGTTTTTTGTTTGCTTTGCATTATCACTTTGAGGTTAACACTGAAATATTATTTCAAAAGACATGTAAAATGGATTATGTT
>NC_022016.1:10579959-10607274 GCF_000317375.1 Microtus ochrogaster
GGGGAGGGGGCAATGTGTGGGAGGAGGGGGAGGGAAATGGGAAATGGGTAGGAGGCGGAAATTTTTTTCAACAACTAAAAAAAAATAAACAAAACAAAACAAAAAAAAGTTAACTGGATATTCCCTCAAGCAGGGAACAGTTAGTAGGGAAGAAAACATTACTGGAAGGGTCCACTGAAAAATGAGGATGCTTCATAAGCTTACAAACTTGACCCATGTCTACTCCCAAGTCCTTCAGCTGTGGCCAGCCAGATGCTGTGGCACTGATCTCAGAGATTCAGAAGACCTGGGAGAGCCAAAGGCCAGTGTCTAGTACTACTAGGCAGACATATATGTGTCCAATGACAGTTAAAATATCATAGAAGTCAGGACCACATTAGATCAGCCAACTCCTCTTAACTGTTGGATACCAATTCAGAGGTCAGATAAATCTCATCTCCAGAAGCACAGAAGTTCAATTCCAGGGCTCATATCCGAAGTTTCAATTTTTCAGTTTGTAAGTGATACACAGTGAAGCTACCAAAGTAGACCACTTCATGGATAGAAAGAAAGTTGTTGTGGGGATCGAACTGTTAAGGCTATCTTTTGGGGGAAAGGAGGTGGCAGAGAAGCAAGCAGGTTTGATATGACAGTCAGCAGAATACGGGTCTTTAAACTATTACGGGCTGGTCTGATTGATCCAGAAGTAGACGCCCTTGCCTGAAGCAGCTGACCTTTGGGGGTTGATTAAAGGATATTCGTGATAAACATTTTTAGGTTTCTATTTACCCAATAACAACCCTTCTATGGCCAGAGTCCTTCTATTTAGGACACTGTCATCAGCACTGCCATTTGGGGGGACTACTTTGGTCCTAGAAGTACTGTTTCACTGAACAGTAGCTTTGTAATAACAGGGTTCACAGATTGGGGTTGGTTAATTAGCATATTAACACCACCTTGGGTTTGTTAATTAGTATGTCAAGGCTTGTCTTGGGATTGGATCATATCTGCGATGCCATGTAAATGCCATTAACTCATCAGAGCTTGCCTCCGAGGCCTGGTGGCAAGCTCCTATCTTGCAGGCATTACATGAATCTGAGTCATATAAAATGGTTCCACTTATATTCCTAGCAGGTTTATTTCTCTATCACTCTCTACCTTGTTATTTGAGATGGGGTTCTTCCTGAACCTTCATCTCACCACTTGAGCTAGAGTTGCTGAATCTCAAGCCCCAGGAAACTTCTTGTTTCCCCTGCACCAATGCTGGGATTAACAGTGCATACTTCTTTTCCTAGTTTTACTACATGGGTGTTAGGGAGTGAAAAAGGTCCTCAAGAGCACTGCCAATTCCACCACTTTTTTCCATTTTCTCTAAATCAAAGTAATAAATAAACATTTTCCAGGTGTAGTCACAAAGTACTTATAAAAATTTAAGAATAACTCTTTTAACTTTCTTCTTTGTATATTTTCTACAGAATTTCAAAATGGAAGTCTACATTATTAGGAGTGATTTCCTATACTACCTACTCCTGAAGCACCCAGGACACAATAAAAGGAAGATTCATTGGACTCTTGAGCTTCTAACTAAGTCCTTCTACTTCACTGACACATCACCAGCTCAGTTACATTACAGACAATGTAGAAGCTATTATCTTCTTAAACTTATTAAAACTGATTGTCCCAGACCTTCAAAATTATGAGAACTGCATGCAAATTAATTACATTCCAACAGTTCCATTTCAGGCCCAGCAGAACTCAAAATCCCCTATGGTTAAGATTACCCCTCTAAAGCTACTTTCTCCCTTGCTTCAGGAATAACCTTTTCAAGCCAAGGTTTCTTTTATTCTCACTTTCAATATTCAGTAAAAATTGATGATAGACTACGTTCCCTCTTCTTCTCTATTGTCAAGATATTGTATCTCTCTTCTATAAAGTTCCTCAATTATATAGAAATGTGCATTGCAGATCAAATTAGCAGATTAACTTACCTTTGTTGCAATGTCACAAGAATGTTCTTGATCATGCCATTTTTATACTAAGAGCAAGGTTTCTATATCAAGAATTCCATCTGGATTATTGCCTCCTATTTCTAACATATCCATTTAATAGTCCTGATGAATATTCTTCAAGTCAATCAGAGTTTCTCAATGACTGCTCCTATCATTTTTTCTGTCCATTCTATCCTATTGACCTCATTTGCCTACTTGTTCTGGGGTGAAGACAGCCATTACTACTGTTTCCCTTGCATATACTTGCTATGTCCTTGTATCTCTTTCCTTCTGCCTTGTACACCTGGAATTTCTACTCCGAATGTGGTAAGAAAGAACCCTGTAATCACACTGGCAGTTTACAAATTAAGAGTTTATTTATACTTCAAGGGTACTGCCAGACAAACCCACTCAGGATATTCTAGCAAAATTTCTCTATTATGTTATAAAGATGCTGCCAAATTACCCTTCTGTGCAAAACCCCAACAGCTTCTGACTCTCCATTGTTAAATGACAAATATTTTCTGAAGTGATGCAACACTTACATGTGTACAAAACCTAGAAAGAGAGGCCATGGCAGACCAATGTAACAACTGTACCAGTGTCCAACTAGAAGAACCAGTGGCTTTCATTGAGGCTACTTACAAGAATATGGGTGAGGGATCTCTTAAACAAATGATTCAAAGATACCCACATCACCAAAGCCATCATGATGGACAGCTCAGAAAAGCTGGGAACCTGGAGCACACCATATAGCCTGAGGCAGAATAACAGGTTAGAGTGCATCTTTTCCAAGCAGTTCAGCTGGTCTTTGTTTCTTCTAGGCACTTTGACTGGTTTCTGCTTCTTCCAGTTTGCTGGGCTTGTCTGAGGGTGTCCCTTAGCTTGTTTTATTGCTTGTCCACTCTTGGAAAGTAAAGAACCCGGTAAATCTGGTCAGTGTCAAGGGCTTCTTGTGACTATTTTCTGTTGTTGACTTCTTGTCTTAATGGAGCTTCCCTGCAGGGTAGAGTGTTTCACCTTGCCCAAACCTGTTGGTCATACCTTTTTTGCCAGTCCTCATAGAGGTTATCTAAGACTCTCAGAAAATACAATATTTGAATTATAATTCATAACAGTAGCAAAATTATAGTTATGAAATAAATAGCAATAAAGATAATTTTATGGTTTGGGGTCACCACATGAGGAACTGCATTAAAGGATCAGGAGCAGAACATTAGGAAGGTTGAAAAACACTGCTCTAGAACATCCGACTATTCTGTTTCCCTGTAAACATCTTGTCATAAAATACACAATTGGTTCATTTTTGTGTTGTATCTTATGTCTTAACAAGTTTTAACCTTGGAGGAAAGTGCTACACAACACCCATCTTCAACATTGTGGTAGTGGGGATGATGTAGTTGTTTGTTTGTACTTGGTTTTGGTTAAAAAAATAAAATCAAACCAAAAGCTTAATGATCTGAGTGTTGGAGGAGGCCGCTTGTTCATCCCAGCTACCCAGAACAAAAATAACCACACACAAACTTTATTAATTAAATCACTGTTTGGCCCACTAGCTCTAGCTTCTTTTGGGGTAACTCCTACATCTTAATTCAACCCATTTCAATTATTCTGTGCATCACCACGAGGTTCTAGCCTACCAGCAAAGTTCCAACATGGTTGACTCTGGTAGTGGCACCATGGTGTCTCCCTGACTCTGCCCGTCTTTCTTCCAGCATTCAGTCCAGTCCTTCCTGCCTACCTAAGTTCTGCCCTATCAACATGCCAAGGCAGTTTCTTTATTCATTAATCATAATCACAGCACACAGAGGGGACTCCCACATCATCTGAGAATATATTTCAAAGTTTCAAGGATCATGAAAATTATGAAGGTCTCATGAAAAGCAAGAAGATAGAATAAAGCAATAAAACTAAGGCAACTTCCATGGTAGAATTTATTTTTCTTTATGTTTTTAAATTTCTGATTTGCTGAGTCAGATACTCCAAGCAAAGGCCCTGCAGATATATGGGTGAATACTCATCTTAACTCATGGGGTTCCACTTCCTTACTATAGCCTGGAGAGTCAGGGATTAAGTCAGGAGTTTGAATTTGTAGAACATGGTTTTCCTTATAAAATGGTAAAATCAACTTCCATGGGTAATTTCTCTTAATTTATGCAAATAGACAGGAAAGTAGGAGTGATTCATTACTTTTGTAAACCTATTGAAACTCCTTTGGGGAAAATATCTGTTATAAAGACACAGATTTGAAGCTATCATTACTAGTAATGATTTCATTATATTATTAATTGTTACTACATTCTTGGGCATTTGCATAAAGTAAATTTTGTCTTCTTGCTCTCTCTGCCATTAAAACCAAAAGAATAATGTTACCTTGACTGACAAGAATAATGACTGCACCTTTCAAAATTGATCTTTACTTTGACTTTCAGCCTCTGTAGTATGATTTTGTTAAAATATTTGTTCTCTTTGCTTTTTGGGGGGGGAGGTGAGCAGAAAACACAAAGGAAATTTCTACCTCCTCTTGAGCTTTCTGTTCACAGATAATCAGGGCAACAAACTGATCACTAGGTATCAATCAGTGTCAAATCCGTGGTAACAATTATAATAACACTAATGTGATGAACTAATGGGATATTAATGTGGATGTAATAAACATTTCTATAGACATCCATTGTAACTCAATAGGTTAATCATGGGCTTTATTATATACTTGACAAGAATAATATATGTTTAATAGGAAAAGGAAGAATTTTGATGGCTTTTAGCCATTATATGTAATGTATATACTTTCTCAAAAGCAAAGATGCCTGTTCTTAAATTCAGGTGCATTAGTGAACATTTGAGAAAACCTAAGGTACCACATCACAGCCTTTATCCCTTATTACTTCAAGACAATTGATGTATTTCAAAATGAACTAGACTTGAAAAATAGATACTAAGATATGTATTCAACATGCAGTCATCTGTCAATTTATTTGACTTTTAGTATAGCAGCACTTAACAAATAGTAATTATTGATAAAACTACTTTGGAAATTCAGCAACAAGAGTCATCATTTCTTTTATGGAGAGGCAATACACAGAGAGAGAGAGAGACATGCACATCACACAGAGTTACACATGTTCACATACGGAAAAATACAGACTTACACACATGCTATATGTACTTACATACAGGCATGCAGAAACTCTGAAGAGTTTCTATCATTTGGAAGAAATAAAAAAAAATAAGGTCAAGACATGAGACAGAAATGAAAAGCTGCTTGGTGGTAGAAAAGTCAAACATATGCCTGAAAAATTGAGTTTTCTGGAGCTTCTCAATTGGTTAAACAGGACACCTACTTAGAACCTATTTGAGCTCCGCAGAAATAGATGAGAAGTAGATAAAAGTTAGGTGACTCAGGCACTGAGGCAGAATCTCCCAGTTATTAGCCTTCCACCAATGATGGTAATGTCTGTACCTTTCTAATAAGTACTAGAAATGTTACAATTTTCTAGTTATTGATAGGACCCTTGGGGGAGTCAACAACGCAACAGGCATCACAAAAAGATGACTGAAAAGTTGATATGCATTGTCAACAGTGACTTTTAAATTGCTTATTATTTTCAATGTATGTGTGTGGGATTTTGTGTGTATACCATGTGTTCAGGTGACCACAGAGGCCAGAAGAAGGTGTCAAGAAGCTGGAAGTATGGGTGATTGTGAACCTACCTCTCCTTTCCCACTATCCATAGTGTGAGTGCTGGGAACCAACTTGGATCCTCTGGAAGAGCAGGAAATATTCATAAATAGTTGAGCCATCTCTTAGGCCCCAACAATATCTTTTTAAAAATGATATATTATTGACTAATCCAAGCATGATTCTATCTTGATTATTTTAAAACAATGAGTGCTCTGTTGCTAAATGCAAGAACATGTTATTTTTAAATGTATGGGAATGCTGTTACCTAAAGATTTCTCCACTTTGACTGTTTGGACTGCAGACCTCAAATGGACATGAGTTGGACAAGACTCTGCTTTTCTTTCCTCATCTCTCCACCTACGTCTACTTCAGTCTCAAGTCTCATATGTGTAAATCTTCACTGCTTTATATTTTATGACTAGTACTCATGAATATTAGTCATTCAATAAGTAATATTGAGCAATTCCCAAATAATAAAATTTCCCTGAGAATCATTCTTATTTTTATGCACTAACTATTCTAACTCAACAAAATTTGGTTTTTTTTTCCATTTTATTTATAAGTCTTCATCATACTTTTGAAATACTGTATGCCATTTTTACAAGTTATTAGAGAATAATTTTATTTGTTAAAATCAGGAAATGTGTCCATCTCTATATATGTTATCTCCAAAGTCTTTAAGGTAACAGATGCTCAATAAATAATGTTTGTTTGGTTGAAAGTCCAGTGAAATAACTGACAATGTGCTTCTTTCAAAATGTTAGATTAGTTGCTTTACTGAGTAATGAACTCCTTAAAATCTTATCACCCAAATAAACCCTTCTAATTTTTTTTGAGGAGCAGTGTTTCAAATCAATATCCATATATAAAATTAGGAAAGTTATAAGATGTCAACTCCTAACCTTTTATTTATATTTAAGCCTGTCTTTTTGCTTGCTTTATACTCTGGAAATCTTTATTCCAATGGGGAAAGACTAGTGGAAGAATATTAGAGGCACATCTGGGGAAAGATTAGATGAACACAATTTTGAGTCTTTCTAGTTGGAAAAGATGAGGAGAGAGCATTAACAAAATGAAACAAGTCAGCACTCTGAGATGCTGCAAAGCGACATGGACTAAATCGTCTTTCCGCCTGTATGAGCACTGCCCTCTGTCCCCAGCCTGCTGCTGGGTAACTCAGAGATATAATTTTATGATGGATTCACAAACAAAATGGTCAACGGTTCAGCACAAACCAAACACGAGCAGACACATTTCTGAACCCAACCGTCACGCTGCTTACACAATCTGTTGATCCATTGAACAAATATATGTTGAAAGATTAAGCAGGAGTTGACTGCCATTCAGGATGATAAATGCAGAGCAGACTCATTTTCCGCCTGACTTAATGCTTAAGGATTTGTATTAGAGGAAGGTTGGGAAGGGGGATGTCTGGGAAGAGGGAGGGAAATTCCAGTCATCCAGATCTTTACAAAGAGATTATCTTTCCAAAGACCTCACACAGAGGCCTTTACCAGCCATCATTCATGCTCTGGACTTGAGCCTTTTCCTGTACTCTTTTGTTGTAGAAAGAAAAAAGACATCGTAGGAAATAAAAGGGGGCTACTGGAGAAGTCGCCTCGCTATTCTGGCCTTGTTGATGGAACAATAGGAGAGAGAATGTTCAGTTTGCGATTTCAACGGGGAAAAAAATAGTACCGAAAAGGTACATTGTTATCTGGCTCTCAGAAAAGGTCTGTGAGACACTAAGCTTTAGAAAGAAGTAAAAGCCTAAGACTGGAACAAAGTGTTCTTTCTGGTTCCCACTGGCTAAACCAGTGCTGTCACCAGGCAGAGAGGAAGGCCAACTTTGGTTCAGCTCTTCGCTGCTGTTGATCGTAGTATAAGTGTCTTAGTTCCACTAGCGAGTTTTGTTTCAAAATAAAATAGAGGACAGTGGGAGGGAAAGAAAGGAGAAGTAAAAGGAAAGGGATGGGGAAGGGGAGAAAGGGAGGAGCAAGAATAGACTGGAAAAGAAAGAGAGAAATAGAACAAAAGACATTTGTGTGAAGTAATTGCAAGTTCCTTGATATTCTGCCTGTTACACAGTTGGCAATACAATGAGCAATCGCACAGCTTCCCGGTTTAGCAAGCTGTGAACAATTTCCAGAGACATACAACATTCCAAAAGGGAGAGAAAAAGAATCCCTGAATTCTGAAGAAAAAAAGAAAAAGGAAAGAAAGAAAGAAAGAAAGAAAGAAAGAAAGAAAAGAAAAGAAAGAAAAGAAAGTGGACCTTGAACCAACAGACTGCATGGGCCAATCTGTTCACAAGGAAGCAATTCACATTTCTTCAGAGTTTACTGAGGAATGGAGATCACAGCTGTGCAGAGATGATGTGGGTCTTGCCTATAAAAAGTACATGGGCCAAGATAGACCATGGACACATGTGCCAAATGTGTCTACTCCTCCACAAAAGATGTGTTTCCTTTTGGATTGAAGATTAAGTGGAATCTCTCAAATTGGGAAACATTTTGGGGAGGGTCTACACTGAAGCAGTGCTGTGAGGATGTGAAGGGAGAGGAAACTGGAAGTTTCAAATATTTAGGAGAAATGCAAAGGTCAAAGAAAACCAGGGCCTGGGGTAGGCTCTGAACATCTTTATTTGGCAAGCAAAGCAATGAATTTTAAAATGAATTATTTTTTAACATTATTCTTATCTGGTCAGATAAGCCTGTCTTTTATATTTATACATACATAAATATAAATTTATATTTAATTTATCACTAGCAAGCTAAAGATTTGCTAAGATATAAATTGTTGCCTGAAATTGTGTAATTAAGGTTTTTCTGAGTACTACATGTTAGCTTTAAGTTTAATTTGTTAAATTTTCCTACATATGATTCAAATTCAATAGGTGAATGGCTGACATAAGCTAGTTGTTTTTCGTTTGCTTTTTGTTTTGCTTTGTTTTGTTTGTGATAGCATCTAGTTGTGTAGCCTAGACTAGCTTCCACCTCACAGTCTTCATGCCTCAGTCTCTCCAGTGCTGAAAACTTAGGTCCGTGTGTAGCCTAACACCAACAGGCTCACCATTCCTTTACTGTTCCATTTCACTGGGAAAACTTGGCTGTGGGGGGGGGTTGTTTTTTTTTGTTTTGTTTTGTTTTGTTTTTGTTTTTTGGCTTTTTTTTTTGGTTTTGGTTTGGTTTGGTTTGGTTTGGTTTGGTTTGGTTTGGTTTGGTTTGATTTTTCAAGACAGGGTTTTTCTGTAGCTTTGGAGCCTGTCCTGGAATTAGCTAGCTCTGGTAGACCAGGCTGGCCCCAAACTCACAGAGATCCGCCTTTGGTTGTAGCTTTAATTGAGGCCATGTAGCAATAAAGTAAGTTCAGACCACTCCTCCAATGTCATACACCCATCTTCTCCTTGAGACTGTTGTCAGTGCCCTTATCTTTCACAACCACTTGACTTCCAGGTAAAACCAGCCATTTAATAGTTATGGCTCCATTAGCAAGTTTTAATATTTGGAAGTCTATCCCTTTGTTTATCTTAATCAAATATTATTGACTTTGAACTAAGTGATCTTTGGCTTCTGGTTTTTCCTCTTCTTGGATGACTAATACTTAGCAAGTCAGACTGTGAACTCTCTCTCAGAATAGAAAAGATAAAACAGTTTTCAGTCTAAAGAATAACTGACCTTCTAGATTAGGTACTACAGGCTATGAAGATGAGCTTTCTGTTTGGTTTGGTGAAAGGCTTTTGTTTTTCTTGCCACCCATTTGTATTATGTTTAGCAACACAAGATCAGGTATTACTTCTCTGAGAATGGACTAGGTCATTGTTCAAGGAAACCCTAATGGATAGGCAAATCTATGTCCATCTTACATACAATGGGGAACAAAAAGGTTTTCAGGTAGACTCATAAGCTTTTTTCTCCCTCTCCCTCGTATGTCCAGGAAACACAGGGAGAATGCTGCCTACTGACCTGAGTTCCTGATAAGTACTGTCCTAAAACACCTCATAGGTGAGTGTGGAGTATCCAAAGGGCTGCTGACAAAGCAAATCTGAGAGTCCTTTCATCCAACCCGAGCAGAGACTTGATTTGTGACTGTCCCAGGAAAGGGAAGAGGGTGCATGCAGGCAAAGCCTTCTTTAACACGAGGTAATGCTGGCCTGGATGGTCCTCAATAAAGCACACTAAAGGACAAAGTTGTCATGGGAGGAGTTAAACGGTTAATGACTCTGTGACAAATTTTGACTAAGAATAAGACATGAGCTTTATTTTCATTCTCTGAAGCTAGTGAAATTCTTCCAGACTAGAACCAACAGGAGCCAAAGCTCAGTGCTATGAAAAGTGTTTTGTTCTTTCTTAGTGAAGCTCCAGGTGTGTGAGACATTTTCAGAAGAAGTTGGAAACTATTTTTCCAAAATTAAAAGTGCAGTTAGGAAATCTGTCCAAATACAATGGTCTGCTGGATTTGAAATATTGCTCTGGAGAGGAAGCCCTGGCACCAGAGAACACCTGAGTTGGCAGATGATGAGAAGGAGAGTGCAGACTGTTTATTATGTCTTGGGATGACTCCACGGGCCACTGCTGATTTCTGTATATACTCTGCTGACCCTTCACACTCCACAGCAGTTTATGCAGCTGTGATTTACAATGAAGAGCACAGGAGTGAGTCATCAAGGTGCCATCCAGTCCCTGCTCTAACCACTGGAATACAGAGTGTTGGGTAGCCAGAATGCCACTCTTGATCTGCTATCTCCTGTGTTTCTGTGCAAATAACAGGTAGCATGTATTCGAATACAGGGTAAAGTGTCATCTTAATTGACTGGGTTTTAACGAAGATAACAAAGTATTCTACTTTATGTTTCTAGTAATTGGAAAATGAGCTTGCAGAGACAATTATCTCTTTGCCATCATTTCCCTTATCCCAATTAGAATGCATTCAAATACTGACACATAATACAATACATGTTGCACCAGCCTATGCTGATTCTGTACAAAGTGTTTGAAGTTACCAAGCTGTAAATGTAAAGAGATCATAAGCAGTTCTTCTATCCTTTGAGATTGGCTTCCTCACTCTGTGGTAATGAAGATTTGCATTTGAATTTGGAGCTTCATCATCAGTTTATTCTTTTATCTAACAAGAGAAGTTATGCCTTGCATGGTAACACATCTGTGATTCCCTCCCACGGAGACCAAGGCAGGAAGAGCAGTTTGCAGAGGCCTGGGCTGCACAGTGGGACAGAACTGAGAAGAAGGAGGAGAGGAAGATGAGGAGGGACAGTAGAGAGAAAAAGAGAATCATAAAGATCCCCATTCTTCCTGGATGCAAAAGCTAATGATACTGTACAAGAAAACTACTCACAACTTTTTTTTTTCTGGGGCTAAAAACAATCTCATATAAAATGTAAGCAATTATTGTATAGTCTTTGTTTCTGAGACAAAAGCTCAATTCCAGGCACTGACTACTCCAGTTACTGCTTCTAAACAGCAGAATTTTCTCATGTAGTGGCTCTTGTAGAGGAACTTCCATGTACAGACTACCTCTGATGGCAATCTCTTTCAGAAACCTCCTATTTCTGCCCTCTTCTCTGTTTTTTCTCAGCACCTTGTACCCTTTGCCTTGTTATGGCATTCAATGTATAAACCTCCATGCTACTAGCTATTTGAGATCAGAATTTACTAGTGTATGGAGATCAGGAGCCCAACATTCAGTAGACACCAGATAAATGTGTTCTATATGAACAGTTAGGATAAACCCTGAAAGTCATGTGAGAATCCAGGGTGGTAAGACAAGGTCTGTGTTCTTCCCAAAGTGGATTTTTTTTAAAGATGGTCTCATGTAGCCAGTCTGGCCTTGAACTCAGTATACATGCTTGATGATCCTCCTGCCTCCACACATGGTGTGTAAGGATTATAGATGTGGCATTAGTATACCACCAATATCAATTTATGTCCCACTGGGGACTAAGCCCAGAGCTTTGTTTATGCAGGCCAGGCAAGCATTCTCCCAATTCAATGATATCCATGGCTCTCCAATAAACTTTCTATTTGCTCTTCTTTTCTTCTAATTAGTAGGTACTGTAATGAGGTCCTGTGTGATATGTTTGTAGGACATTGGTGCTAGTAACTGAACTATACCAGAGCCTTGTAATTCTGAATCATAAAGATTCCATGAACAAGGGCTGGGTCTAACCCACTGCAGGTCCTCTATCACTGCATTATAGCAGGCATTTAATAAAGCATCTTTAATAATCAAAGCCTTTTGTGTACAAAAAGCTGTGACACAGTATTCCCTATGCAGTGGACTAAATATATCTCCTTAAAAGCCACACAGTGAAATCTTAACCTTTAATGTGACTCACACATAGGGAGACTATTAAGCCATGAAGGTGGGCCTTGTGAATGGGATTAGTCTGTTTATAAAAGTGACTGGGGAGAGCATTCTCACTTTTTTATCGTGTAAGGAAACAGTGAGAAGGTGCAAGTCTACTCTCATCCATACTCCATACGACTTTCCCCAACCTGGGCTTGCTGCCAAACCCAATCTTGATGGACCTCTGACTTCTGACTAAAGTATAAAGAATATATTTAGTTTCTGTTATTATGTTTGTGTAAGATGTATTTTATAATCAGGGGTGGGTATATGAGCACATGAGTGCTTGTTGAAGCCAGATTCTTCCTCTAGCACTTTCCACCTTAATTTTTGAGATGGGGTTTCTCAATGAACCCAGAGTTTGCTCTTTTGGCTAGTACAGAAAACCACAGCAATTCAACTCTATGCACTTGGTTCCAGGGTGGAACTTGGTGGGCTTTGTGATGCCCAGATCATTACATGGGTGATAGCTATCTGAACTTAGATCCATCCAATATTGTACCGTCTGAACCATCTCCCCAGCCCCTGAATTTATTTTGCCTAAAACTCCTTATAAGAAAATTACTGTAAAGTGAGTATATTAGACTTTTTTCACTGTTGTGATGGAACACTAGATAAGAACATACCAGAAGGATTTATTCTGGCTTATGGTTCAACATAGCAGGAAGGCTTGGCAACAGGATGATCTCACAGCTGTCGTAGCCAGAAGAAAATCCTCAGGAAGCATTGTCAGATCTAGCCATAACCCATAACCCCCGGCCAGGGACCCACTTCTTCCCACTAAGTCCCATCTTCTAAAGGCTCTGCCCTCTCCTCACATGGTCCTACTGGCATAGTCAAAGGTATTCATCTGTAGGAGATATTTTTATGCAAACCACAACAGAGAGAATTCATAATGTATTGTTCATTGAATTGATAGACCATGGGTTTTTGATTGTTTGTTTGTTTTACTTCAGCTTTAAAACTCCCGGTGCCTTGGGCTATAAATCTCTAGATTTTAGAAAAAAAGACGGAGCAAAGAAAGAAGAGAATGAGAGAAGGAAGACTTATATAGAAGGGGAAAAGAGGAATAGACGTGAAAGAATAGAATTTGGAATAGTGTTAGCCACTTGAAATCCAAACACTCAGTAGGCTGAAGCAAAAGAATTACAAGCTCTGGTCCCACCAGGGATACATAGTCAGACTTAACCCCTACTGAAAGGGGGGAATTAATTAAAAAAAAAAGTCACACATGAGGAAGTAAGAAAACAAAGGGAAATTGGAAACCCGTAGCTCTGGCCAACAGAACATGAAGAAGAAAAGAATTTGAGAGAAGGGAGGCTAACAAATGAAAAATAATCAAGTAAGCACTGTCTTGAAGACTGAGAAAATGGCCAAAAAACCTAAAGTTTTATTTCCAGCAACAAGGTAGAGTGATTCCTCTGGACATAGATAGAATGCCAAATAAATATTTTAAATGTCATTTAAATTCATGACTTGGTTGGCATGGATGAACTAGAGGGCAGAAATGAAAAGTATGAATGTAAAAATCGAGCAAGCAGCAATGAAGGCAGCTAAGGGCAGTAAGAAGCTGGGCCATACCAGAAATATGAGGCTGTAGGAGAAAAAGTCCGATTAGACAGCCTTGGCATAAAGCTGGCTTCCCAGTACATTCATACTTAGCATGTAGCAGGGTGAGTGGGGGGAGAGGATATTTCCACACATCACAGGGAACTTTACCACCCTGTTGGCTCTAGCACTGGATTTGGGTAAAGAAGAAAACAATAATTGAACCTTCTTGAGAAGGGTCTAACCACAAGCCTTATTCTGTGCTATATTGTCAGAATTCCCTCCATCTGTGTAGCTCCTAAAAATGCACAGAAGATCAGAAAAAAAAAAAAAGGTTATCCTAAGTGGTCCAGTCATTAGACCCATGTGGTATGACTGCAGGACAGAAAGGAGCAGGCTGAGTCTCCTCATCTCCCTGAATGCCTGCGTGGGCAGGACTGTTAGTGTATGACCAGGCCCAGCCATGAGGAATATCAAGTGGTGTTTATTTATTCCTCATGACAAGATTATATTCATGAAAAGATTTTAAAGAATGAACATTGGGGGTAGGAGTAGGAATGAGCCCCGTCTTTTTCATGTGATAGTGAAAACATGTGATAGTTCCTAAAGAGAGAAATAAGGTCACACTTGTTCCCTGGATATTTGTCTAGTCATCGGTGGGTGAGATTGTGGAGACTTAGTGTAAGGAAAGGGGAGGAAAACCCTTGTTTTGCTTCTTCTCAATCTTTTATTCAAAAGGTATTAAAAAGCATTGAAAATTAGGGATTGATTTCTAATATAACAAGGAAAAGAAGTGGTTTGGCTAAGTAAGTAAATGTACTGCTGCCAAGCCTGGAAACGTGGTTTCAGTCCCCAAGACCCATGTGCTAGAAGAAGAGAACTGACTCCTTATCCTGTGAACGCCACATAGATAAAATATAAATAAACAAATAAATATTTATATTTGTTTATTTATAAAAAAGAAATAAAAGAAAATTCTAGAAGCCAAGAAATCTTATGAACTGCAATTAAATCAAAGGCTTTTCCACCACTAAGGCAAACTGGAAGTCTCCTGAAACAGACTAGGTGACCAGGAGGGGCATGGCCTTGAGGATTTCTGCCTTTCCTCTCCTTCACTCTTCCACTCACAGCCCAGATGTCCTGAAAATGCTGCAGTGGCAAAGCCATTCTGCAAAGTTAGGAAAGCAGAGAAGGAACCAACTAAGTGTTTGCTTTTTTTCTTTTAAAATGTTGTTTTTATTTTTTAAGGGTTCTGAATAATGCATAGAGAAATGTACTCTTTAATTTTTAAAGCGGTTTAAAAGAGCCATGTTCTATAATAAGACAACATAATTTATATATATATGATCCTTACTCAGAGTGTTCATGGTAGAAGGAGACTACATAATTCTCTTTATGGAATTAACTTTATATTACTTTTTAAAAAGCACAATACCAAATCAGAAATCTATAAGAAGGACATATCCAATTTCCCAGAACTAAGGGAAATAATTGATTTTTTTCATGTGGTATGTTCAATAATATATAAAAAAATCATAAAATGCACCATCATGCAAACATCAAAATAATCAAGACTTATTAGATATGATGGCTTAAGTAGGTAAGCCCAGTGCTTAGTGGGTGAGGAACGAGAACAAAGTTTGAAGTCATCCTGGGGTTTGTAGAGACTCTGGATTTTTAAAGGAGTTGTTGGATTTGGTTCTTTTGAATAATACATGAGAGCGCTAAATGCTGGTCTAATTTTGAGACAGATGCAAAGAGGAAATTTCCCGAATCTCCAGGAATCTCAGGTGTTATATATGTGTCATGTATATAGAACCCTGTGTGAACCCCTGCAACCACCCAATAATTCAGCCTTTTTAACCACAAACCTCAGATTTCAGATGATACTTTTCCTAAGCATAACTATCATAATCTAGTGTCATGAGAGGTAAGAAATGAGTGAACATGCAAATAAGCCAATAATAGAAATGGACAGCTATAGATGCGCAGATCTGGTGGGTACATCTGGTCATCAGTGTTGCAAGCCTTGATGTACTGATTGATTGCTGTAGTTGAACTTTCTAATCCTTAAACTTCTTAGAACTCCTATGTTCATGATAATAAGGCACCAATATAACTGGGGATTTCTCTCCCACCCACCCATTCCTGAATAACCATTCAGTGACTTAATATTAATTATAAATGTTTGGCTGATTGCTCAGGCTTATTACTAACTAACTCTTACAATAAAATTAACCATTTTCTATTAATCAGTGTATTGCCATGTGGTGTTCTGTGTATGTTGTTCCTTGGGCAGCTGGATGGCATCTCCTCCAACTCTGCCTTCTTTCTTCCTGTATCTCTGTTTGAATTTCTTGTCTAGCTATATTCTGCCCTGCCATAGGCCAAAGTAGCTTTATTCAGCAACTATCAAAAGCAAAACATATTTGCAGCATACAGAAAGATATCCCACATCTTTTTCCATTTTGTATCTAACTAAAAAGTAAGCTTTTAACTTTAACATTGCAAAATTACATATAACAAAACAGGTATCAAGCAAGAATTACAGTTATAATATTAAGTCTATTTGCATATAGCAAAATTAAATAAAATATGCTATCATCAATCCTATGTTTGTGAATCTAAAGATTTGGATCTAATTTATCTTTTATCATAAATAAAGAAAACTGCAATTATAAGCATCTAATCTTCAACCCCCATCAAAGACTTCAGTAAATAGGAAGTACATTGTAAGCAGCTTCCAAAAACTCTAGAAATGACAGAGATATCTGGCTGCCTGGACAGTCACCCAAAGTTCTTCTGTAATGTTGAGGAATCCAATTTCAGCCTATAGGCCTAAAGTATTTGGCAGACTTCTTAATGAAGCAGAAAATTTGAGACTGTTTCACCTATGTTGGCAGTTTGTCAGTCATTTTTCTCTGTGTCCTATAGATGCATGAAAGTTTCCTCTGTGAAGCAGGAACCCTGAAGGACCATTCTACCTTGTTTTCACAAAGTTCAGCAGTCATTTTTCTGTGGATCCTGTATGTCCAGTTCATACAGCATACTGTCAAGCAGTCCAGGCAAGAGCAGTTTCTTGCCCAAATGGCTAGCCTTGTCACATTGAAAGCAAACTCTATAAGAAATTTCTTTGATGCCCATTAGTCTTTTGAAGTAATTGGTGCTGCCAGGAGCAGACATGTCTCACTATCAAGAAAATTCTAAGTTCTTAAAGTATTAAAATATTCTGTAGGTCTTTGAAATGTTTCTCTGTATATCTAGAAAACCTACCTAACATGACTCTGTGTGACTAGTATAGATTACTATTAATTTGTATTTCTTAACTATACATTACATTTTTAAATGAGCTGCATTAGCATAATACCTTAAACAAGAGTAGAAACATACATACAGTATAACAAAATTGACCTTAAATTTATGTCAGTAAGCCAAAATTCATGCCAATGTAAAGTATTTTGAGATTAACAGTTTTTTAACTTAGATTCAATAATCTACCTTTTTATCATCTCTATAACATATAACCCTTTTATTCTCTAGAAAAAGATTGTCTATGACCATTAACCATTTATAACCACCCCACTTCAAATGTAAGCAATTATTTATAAACAATATTTAAATTTGAGTGTAGTTTTCTATACTACTTCTGCTGTTTGGGGATGCTGGTAATCTTATGGGGATCCTGAGAAACTTCAGAATTATGATCAAGTCCTGTCTAACTGTGGTATTTGGTGGGTTGGTCCATCTCAGCCAGGAGCCTTGAAGTCAATATGAATGTTGGATCTCCTGGGTCATTGTTCCCATTGGAGACTTTTCAGGAGGCCTTGTTTGATGAAACCATATTAGACTGAAGGGAATCCATATTTTCTCACCTTCTATGGAAACAAAAGCAGAACTGCTTCTCCAAAGCAATGCATCTTTTAAGTTTCATTTTACAAATATACTTGTTGAATTTTCTTTTAAAGTTAAGGCATTGTAAAAAATATTTAGGTGGGTATGTTTTATCAGTATCTCTTTCAGTCTCATGCCTTTCAGCAGCTATTCTTTGTTTTTCAGTAACCAAAAATTTCAAAGCCAACACAATACTATAGAATTCAGACTCCTTGTGTATTTCCTATCTTTACGTGGCTTTTTTCTTCTATATTACTTTAATGTCTCTTTAAAGACTTTGTTTATTTTTTTAAACTATTCATTTCTTTCTGTAACTGCCTATATCCATTTTCTTTCTTTTTTCCCCAAGCCTATATGTACATTTATAAACATGATGTGACCAGTTTAGAGGGGTTTGTTGTTGTTGCTGTTCTTTTGCTTTGTTTTGTTTTTTCTGAATCTGTCTTTATTTTTTACCTGTAATCTTTTTCCTATCACTTCTTTAAACTGGTAAGGAGGCATGGCTAGGACCAAAATGGCAGCTTTGACTGTTTGATCTGCCTGCTCAGTTTTTCAACATGGCAGAGGTGGCAACAAGCAACAAGCAACAGAGGTTGGGAGAAACCTCTTTACAGCAGCCAGTGTATGAGGCTGTGGGCTGCCATGTAGAAAGTAGCTGTGTTATCAAGTCCGTAGGCAGTGGCTGGGAGGAACCTCTTTGTATGGCAGCCATGAGAGACTGCGGGGTTCTGCCATGTTGGTGCCAGCAGACACAGTTCCGCACCACTGCCTGCAATGAGGGACACTATGAACTTGCTTTAGGCTCTGTTCTTGTGTGTCTAGAAGCCATTTGTTAAGCTTTCTTAGGCTTTATGAAAATTTGAGAGCTCAAAGTTGGTACAAAAATGTGATCGGAAGTTTCTCTCCTGCCCAGTAGTTCCCAAATAATCATTCAGTGACTTAATATTTATTATAAATGTTTGGCCAATTAACTTATTAGCTTATTACTAGCTAGCTCTAACATTTAAGTTAACCCATTTCTATTAATCTGTGTATTGCCATTTGACCCATGACCCATGGTGGTGCTCTGGCATGTTGTTCCTTGGGTAGCTGGATGGTGTCTCCTTCAACTCTGGCTTCTTTTTCCCTGTATTCTGCTTGGATTTTCCACCTAACTATATTCTTCCCTGCCATATACCAAAGCATCTTTATTCATCAACCAATAAAAGCAGCATACATTCATAGCATACAGAAGGACATCCTAAAAACACCAGCATGTTGAATTTATTAAGTAAGCATAAATTTGGAAAGATTATGATTATGATGAGTATTTAAGCCATTTAGTTAAGTTTTGACTTAATTTGAGTCTATTTTCTTTGCTTATTCCCAGTCAGTATAACACAGATCTGTATAAAAAGGCATAATCAAGGAGTTTTACTTCTTCCATGCAACAAGTCAGGAGTCACCCATCCTATACTATCTTCGCTCTGCCACATCTCATCACCAATATCAATAAAAACAAAGTATGCCTCCAGACATCATATCCTTATTTCAAACAGAAAGAAAAAGCATGTGATCAGAGGTAACAAGGATGCCAACACGGGGAAAGAAAAGCTTTCCTACATCCTCTCAATAAGGTCTTCCTTCCACTTCGCTGACCAAAAGTAAAAGAAATGTGTGAGAAGTGCTGGGATGTCACCTTGATCAGGAGCCTGTTTGTGATCTCAAAACACACATTTAAAAAAAATCAATATTCTGATAGTAAGGACAAGAAGAAACTATACAAGCAGTTAGTGCCATTATTCTAAAATTTCAATCCACAGAGAAAAAGCATTTAAGTTCCTAAGAAAAGGGTATGTCATATTCTGCCTTTACCCAAATGCTGACACAAAGCATGCGCTCATTCAAAAAGTGTTTCTCAATTTCCCAGCATGTGTCAGGTGCTATTTTAGGGGCTTGGGATCCACCCAGACAAGAATTCCTATCCACTTACATCTTCCATTCCAGCAGGAAGAGACAAATAGTGAAGTGAATCACAATAAATAAATATGGTCTACATTGATTCATAGGTGCCAAGTCCTATGGAAAACAGTCAGTACAAGGGTGCCTAGGTCAGGAGAATCAGGAGCTGTCGAGAGAAGTGGACTGAAACACAACCAAGAATTATCAGTCAACTGCTCTTCTTTTGTTCCTTGGACCATCTCAGTCTGAAGAGTGTAAAATGTTCTATCCAGGCAAGGGAGCTTATGATTTCCTCAATTCCCACCCTTGACTGTACAGAGTCCACTGCTGTTATTTACACAGGAAATGTCAATGACTGTGGGGGGCAATAGAAGAGGCCAGACACTGCTTCCCACTGGGGAACTGTTTGCAATTTACTTAACAGTTTAATTCCATGAGGAAGAACAAAAGTTCAGTGGGGAAAAAAGCACACTAAACAAAGAGAAAATATTCTTCTGACCTTGTGCCTTTTGAGTGTCAAGCCTGGGTTTTCTGAGGAATGTGGTTTTACAATAAGAATAGGGTTATTGGATTAACCCTCCTTTGCTTTAAATTATAAAAATAAGAAACACACACACCAAGCCAAGGAGTTACATTTCAGATTTAAAAAAAAATGTTATTCACAATCAATGTTACTCAATGGATAAGTGTTTGGATTTATTTAAGGTATGATTTGGTATTTGCTTAACTATTCCAGCAAAACTAGTGATTCTCATTAGCATGGGTAAGAAGCCCATGTGTGTTCTCTGTCAACTCTCTATGTAGGATTATAAACTTGCAAATTGCATATACAGTTGGAAAGTCAGGAAACTCTAACTGCAGCTCTGTCATTCATTATCCACATGAGTGTGGCCCCTTTGTGTATAAGCTAGTTAATAGTACTCCATCACAACATTCTCATTTAATGCTTTATGCTAAGTCGAGAAGCCTGGCCTGGCGCATTGCTCACTGGTAATGATGATGTCCTCTCTCAGTCAGAGAAGATGAAGTTACATGGAGCACAAACAAACAGCCCCAGCATCAGAAAGCAGGAGTGTTCTTACCACTCTGACATTTGCAAACATGGATGGCAAACATGCCTGGCCCTGTTTCTGCTCCCAAAGGAAACCAAAGGGAATACCTCTCAAGGGGAAACCTAGAAGCTGAAGCCCACATGTGTTTTAAGAATTGGACTTAGAAAAATCGCTTAGTATCATTATTCTCAGGCAGGGCAAATTCAGATGTGGTAAAGCCGGACGCTTTCAGTAAATGGAATACTTAATGTCTATGTCTTAAAACAAAAAGAATCACAACACATTTAAAAACTTAATGGAAAATATTACATGTCACAAAACACTCAAAGATGTTGAATTATAACTATCTGATAAACCTCTATATTTCCCTTACATTTTTATCTCTATCCTTGACCTATCTCTTTACAGTAACAATAGTTTGTTAGTTCTGTATAAATAATTTCAACTGTACTTACTAAATACTTGAGAGAAAAACTAAAACACTAATACACTGCCTCATACCTTCTAATCTCAAGGGCAGAGTTTCAGTCCTTGTGGTCCCAGTGGAGAGCTCACACCATACAGGGAAGGTGCACAAAGGACGGAGGTTTATTTCTGCAGGCAAAAAGTAGAAGTGTAAAACAGGAGGAGGGCAGACTGAGCTGAGCTAAGTTAAGAGGCTACCTCTCCTGTCTGGACTCATAAACTCTACTCTATTGCTTCTCTCCTCATCCAAACTGAAGAGCTATGGGATGGTCTCCTTCCTGGAGGAGGCAGAGGGTTTCTTAGAAGCTGCTCTTACCCATAATTCAGCCTCTTTAATTAGATACATTCAATGCAGGAATATCTCTCTCTGTCTCTGTCTCTGTATGTGTGTGTGTGTGTGTGTGTGTGTGTGTGTGTAGGTGTGTGTGTGCGCATGTGTCTGTGTGTAACTACCCATACAGCTCTGATGCTTGCTAGAGAAAAGAACAACGATGTCTTGGGCGTGCTATCCTGGAAGACTATCTAAGCTAGTCTAAGCCTGCTGAAACCAGCTTTATTAGCTTTTTCATACTTGTCCCTTCTTTATCTAGTTATCTTACTGACACATACCTAGATACAACCCCCTTATTTACCTTCTTCAGTGTCTCAATTTGTTTTCCCCATCACACAATGGACTACAAAGGAAATGCAATAAAGATAATGCAAAGTACTTTGTAGTGGAGAACCAAATTGTTGAGACGGAAGATGATAGACAGCACTCAGGGACAGTCAGTCAGAGTCTCCAGGGAATGACCTAAAAAAAAACTGAAAAAGGTTTATTAGAAAAGCAACAGACATTGTAAGCTGCTGGGGGAAAAGCTGCACCCAAGGCAGCAGCAATGCTTCAAGGAAAATTCTTTGAGTTCAGTGGTGGCAACCAGAGCCAGGCAATATTTATTTTATTTTACTATTTTTTAGACAGGATTTCACTATGGAGCTTGCTATGTAGACCAGGCCAGGCTTATGGTTGCAGAGATCCACTTGCCACTCTCTCCAGTGTGCTACCATTAGAAGAGTGTGCCACCATACAAGCAGAGTATCATTGTTGTTGTGGTGACTCAGAAGCTTCAGACCCTCTATGAAATAAGTGCTCAGAAAATTCAAACCACGTGTCATAGATGAAATGCTGAAAATTAACCCAAAGTATATTGTGAAACTGTAGGTTTGGTGGTTTGAAATGGCCTGCACAGGCTCATATATTTGAATGTTTGGTCCCCAGTTAAAGAAACTGTTTGGGAAGGATTAAGAGTACAGGTGCCGCCTTGTTGGAGGGAGTGTGATTTTATTGAAGGAGGTGTGTCATTGGGAGTAGGCTTTGAAGTTTCTTTCTCTTTTTCTCTGTCTCTCTCTCTGTGCAACTTTTGGACCAATGAGAGCTCTCAGCTACTGCTCTAGTGCATTACCTATCACCACACTCTGCCATGATGATCATGGACTCACCTTCTGAAACTATAAGTAAGCCTTAATTAAATGGTTCTGATATTGCCTCTGCCATGGTGTTCATCATCATGACAATAAAACAATAACTGAGACAATGGAAAAACTTAGAGTCAGATCTGTATAACATTCAGTGAATTTATCAAAATGGGAACAATCTGTATTCTTAGCATCCCCATGGAAGGTATCTTAAGCAATTTTCGTCCTAAATAAATCTCACAAGGTACAGTGTCTCCATACATCTTTTATGTAGATTCCAAATAGGCATGACCATCAATACCACTCTAGCTAAGGGAAAGAATATAGGAGAGAAAATTAAAGTAATTATTCAATTTGTTTAAAATAACTTACTTTTGTCAATTTTATAGAAACCTTGCTCCTGACCTAATCATTTAGTAGCAACTCTGTATTTAGTTCTGTATCCTCATAGCTCAGTATCCTCCCCCAACTTGATGGAGGTGATGCATCAAACAAACAGTTGTATGGTAAGCTTCAGATATAGTATTTTGGCATTTCTAGCTTCC
This sequence comes from Microtus ochrogaster, assembly GCF_000317375.1. NCBI lineage: Eukaryota > Metazoa > Chordata > Mammalia > Rodentia > Cricetidae > Microtus > Microtus ochrogaster. The sequence continues at coordinate 10,602,872 of NC_022016.1, forward strand.
CTGAATCTGGATATTTAGATGTTCTGATTGGATTTCAGAGGATACATGGCTGGGGTTCACTCATCAACCTATTAAGTCATACCCCCAAATACCTACTGAGTTCAATCATCATTAAAAGATCATAACCAAAGTTGTGGCTAATTGAAAAGCTTGGAAGTCATGGATCCCATTCTTGAGGATTTGGGTCTAATAGAAGAGACAAAAAAGATCCATGAACTACAATGCTGAAGAGACTATATTAAAAGAAATCAATGTCTGATGTAATGGCCAAATGAGCCAACTTTTGTCTTATGTCTTCGAATACTTTTAAAGCCTCCAATCTCCCATGATCTTCATTTTCTTCATCTATAAAATGCAAGTGTACTCATCTCACAAGACTAATAGAAAGATTAAGGAAAATACAAATCATGCAAATTGCCTAGCATAAGGTTTTCTATAAATATGTCTCCTCGGAAGCAAACACAGTCTCACTTTTTAAATATCTACTTCTGTTGTACTGCTTAATAAATCTGTTGAAAGTGGAATAATAAATAAAATGGTGAATGCTATTGTTAAAAAATAAGACATAACAGTCTCTTAGAAAACATCTGGCTTTACCCAAGCCTCAGGGGACACTGCAGACACAACAAAGAGAAACTAAGAATGTTTAGCACAGGAGTCCCTCAATAACAAGTGATCCAAAGATGGATCAGACAAATTGAAGCAAAAGAGGAGAAATGACTGACTCATGAAATGTACAGGGCCAGGGGAAAATTTAGTATTAAGTTGGCAGCACCGTGAGACCCCAGGGATGACCCTTCTGAAGCTACCTCTCCAATGCTGGGTTCTGCTTTTCTTTACACTTGTTTTATTTCTAGGCATTTTTTTTTTTCCTACTGAGTGGCAAACTGTTACTGCAGCTCCAGGTTTATAGGCCCAAATCTGCCATCTACATGGAGACTCTTGGATTTGGAATATAGTGAAGTCCTCACCCATGGAGATGACTCAATATGCAAATGTGGAAGCAACCAGACAGGCTAAGATCACATGACTGGTGATGAGGAATGGGTAGACTACTGAAAAACGTCCAGATAGGAAGAGAAGGGAACTGGTGTGAAATGGACCAGAGCTATTTCAGGGAGGGTTACTGAGCACTGCCGCCCTAAGGCTAGTGAGGACCTGTGGCTCTCAAGTAGGTGAGGAGGACTCCTCAAAGTGTCAAGAATTGCCATTTGCTCAGGGAAGGCTAAGGTCTCTTTCAGCTGGAAAATGCTGGAACTTTTCAAAGACTGGACACCAGAAAACTCACATTGAAAAAGTGGTGCCCATAAATTGTGTGAAAACCAAAATATCTTTAAGCCATCTGAGTACCAGCTCTGAAACTGTGGGACTGAGGGTGCTGGTGCCACAGAAAGCAGGTAAAAAAGGTTAGTTGTAGGTGGCAAAAGCTATCTTGCCTGAACAATGGTCTTTGTCTTATGTTTTAAGTGGTTCAGTTTTTCGTATGCATTCCTTTGTCAACTTAACCAGATCTCTTTGTTTTCTTTTACTGCATCCTGTAAAATGGATCATGTTACAGTGTACTTGAATAGTGTACTTTTCAGAATCATTTGTAAATTCACAAGGTGTTCTAGTTTTCTCCAGTGGTAAAAACATTGTCATCTCTCCAAAACAAAACCAGGCTCTTCAAGGAATCCTACCCTTCTCCTGCTTCTGTGGCTCTGGCAATCACCATAAAACCTCTCTCTGAGTTTATCTATTCTGGATAATTCCTACCAATAAACTCACACTATAATATTTGTGTCTTGCTTCTTTAAGGAAAGCAAGGTTTCACAGTCACCTGGGTCTCTATTGATTTTAGTTCTCACATTCTGTTTCCTGCAGAACAAAATTCTACAGTTGACTTAAAATGGGCCTTTTGCCACTCAGTCAGTGTCCACTCTCTCTTAAAGTTTGGGTCTCTATGTGTCCTGTTTTAAAAATGCCTTGGATTTCTTCAGTAGCTACAGCAAGTCGTGATTAGTAAGTAGTTGGTGGCACGTTGTGTCTAAATAACTGCAAGACACTTTGGAGGGGGCAAACAGCACCTTTTTTTTTTTTTTCAAAAACAGGCAGTCAGCACAAGAAAGAAGTCGTTTCGTGTAGTGTGGTAAAACATGACTATATTCTCAACATTCCAAAAGCTGAGGCAGGAGAATTACAATTTGAGGTCAATCCTACCTGGGCTACATATGGGACTGTTTCTTAAAAGAAAAAAGGAGAGGGAGAGACACAGAGACAGGGGTCTTGGTCCCTGATTTGTGATGAACAGCTCAGTCTTCAGCCATACATCCTGGTTCTTGCTTATAGCACGGAAGGTTAGATGTGAAATGTTTCTTACGGAATATCATTACTTTAAAGGTAGGAAAACTGATGAAATAATTGAAGAGATCCAAGATCACAAAGCTAAAGTATGAAAATTAGAAATTCCTGAGCTGAATTCAGCACTCAAAAATGACACGGTATCCAGTTTTTCTTTTCAGAAGAAAGAAGCTAACGTAAGAAAGCAGTTAGGCTGAAGAAAGCTCACTACCCTGGAAAAGCTGACATGAATCTCCTTCAACAGGTTTTTAATCTATGCAAATAACAAAAGGGGTGATGTTGCACTTCTCAAGAGAAGAACAGCCAAATGCAGAAGCAATTTTGATCACAAATCTTAAGCAATAGAAATGAATGGACTTTTTTTCTGTTGTGTATACTCTTGGGTGGCCATATTTGAGAGGGTTATTTTGCTCTTAAGTGGGGCTTCTCCTTGTCTACATGGCTTATACCTTTCACCTTTATAAAAATGAAGATCCTCACCTGCTAGTTCCTGTCAGATGAGGACTCATCCCCAACAGCATCGAAAATAAATGATGCAATAGCAAGGAAGAGTCGAGCCAATGCTGTAGGAACAGCACCAAAAGGATAGCAGCAGTACCAAGGTGCCCTCCCCAGTCAGGATCAGCTAAGTCTCTGTTCTGTTGTACCAAACGTGGCTTTCAAATAGGAGCTCAGATCTTTTTTTTTGTCATTTTTTAAAATTTATTAGATTTTAAAAAAAAAATACCAATCCAAATTCCCACTCCCACCCCTCCTCCCACTCCCTCCACACACCCTCTCACCCCACCACCTCTAATCATAAGAGAGGGTAAGGCACTTTACTTTGTGGAAGGTCCAAGGCCCTCCCTACTACATCTAGGCTAAGCAAGGTATACATCCAAAGAGAATAGGATCCCCCCCCCAAAAAAAAAAACAGTACTGCAGTAGAGACAAATCCCAGTGCCACTACCAGTGGCCCCTCAGTCTGCCCCAGCCAAAAACTTGTCAACCACATTCAGAGGGATTAGTTTGGTCCTATGCTTGTTCCTTCCCAGTCTGGCTGGAGTTGGTGGTGAGCTCCGATCTTGTTCAGGAGAAGTGTTAGCCTGTAAATACCATATCAGGGGATTTATTTATTTATTCATCTTTTTATTTGTTGTAACATAAAGTTAATGATACTTAAAATACACATGATATATAACTCAGCTAAACAGTGAAATATCTTAATGTCTGAACAAGTAGGGATAGTCTATAAAGAAAAAAAGCTCAGAAGTAAGTAGAAATAGATGAAATTGTAAAATGCAATTAGGAAGTGGAGAAAAAAAAGTCCGTATGTGTACACAGGAGCACAGAAGGAGAAAGAACAGGCTCAAATGTGCTGGCTCTGTTTTTAAATCACATCTTTGAAACATGGACTTCCTGGACTTTTGCCTCAGAGACTCCTGAACATTTTCTTGCCATAATTTACTTCTTGTATTTTAACACAGGAAAATAAAAAGGTGTTTGCTAAAAATAAAAACTGGCTGAATTGTTTTCTCCCTGCATTGGTCCAGTGCAAAAACCCTCCTTACCTAAAACAAACAAATCAAAACCCAAACCAAACAACAACAACTTCTAACTAATATTTAAGGTCTCCGAAGCAGACCAGCAATGAGTCTTCACTAGGATAATCATTTGCACCCTCCGTCAGCCACATGTAATACAGGCTTTATTTAACAAATAGCAAAGTCGTTTCCCAGAAAGTCAAAGGGCAGTTTCTGCTGTATTAATAGCTGCTCTGGGAGGGTCAGTGTTGTGCTAGCCTACATTTTTTCCAGGGCCTGGAGATGCAATTTCCTACAATCTGTAGGCAATTTCCTACCAATTTTCTTGGGGAGCTAATAGGCTGTGACAGGAGATGGAGCTAGCAAGCAGCAGGTAGCTTCAGAAAAGACAAATTGCATCGCTGCCACCTAACTGGGCAATCTAGATCGACAAAGTTTATAGCTTTGTAGTGTTATTGGGCCCCATGCTAACAGCAAATCATTCACGCTGCTAGCAGAATTTCATATTCCCTTCACTTCCTTCCGAATTTGTTATTGCCA
>NC_022016.1:10612554-10614417 GCF_000317375.1 Microtus ochrogaster
GGGGAGGAGGCGGAAATCCTCAATAAATAAATAAATTAAAAAAAAAAGTATGAGTACAGAAATGAGAAAGGCAAATGGGACAGAGGGATCTGCACACTGTTAAAGGAAATCTGAGAAAAGAGACACAAATCATTTGGCCATATTCTCCATGATAAACTGCTTGTTGAAACAAGCATCAAAAGGATGCCAGGCACCTAAAGAGACATAGATTTGCTGCATGTTGCTGCCTGCTCATAGCCTTTCTCATCTTGTTTTCACAAAAAAAAGAATGTTAGATAGGTGGGGGTAGTAGAATTAGGGTTTTTTTCTCAATTATTTCAGATGAAATGTTGAAACCCTTACTCTTGGCACCTATCTGAAGCTGGTTTCCATAGAAACAGAACCAGTGATGCAGGCACCTATGCCAGGAGCTGAGAACAGGAAAGAATACTTTGCTGGTTCAGAAGACAGACTGTATATGGGCTACAATTCAAATAGGCATAAAAAAAGAGAAGTTAGAAGGGCCCTGAAACTTCTTCACAAGATGTATTAGTCAGGGTTCTCTAGCCTGTAGCATCTAGAGTAGTGGTTCTTAATCTGTGGGTCATGACCCCTTTGGGGCGGTCAAATGACCCTTTCACAACAGTAGCATACTGCCATTATGAAGTAGCATCAGAAATAATTTTATGGTTAGGGGTCATGACAATATGAGGAACTGTATTAAACGGTTGCAACATTAGGAAGGTAAGAACCATTGGTATAGAGGAACATAATTTATAGAATAAATCTATCATCTGTCTAGCTATCATCCATCCGTCTGTCTGTCTATCTATCTATCTATCTATCATCTATCTATCTATCTATCTATCTATCTATCTATCTACCTACCTACCTTCCTATATATCTATAGAAAGGGGCTTTATTAGAATGCTTTACAGATTGTGGACAAGTTAGTGCAACAATCACTTTCTACAAAAGGAAGGTCCAAGAATCCTGCAGTTGTTCAGTCTATAAGGCTGGATTTCTCAGTTGGTTTTTAGTATATGCCAGAATCACAAAGAAGTAGGTTTTAATACCAGTGAAGGAAAGATAGTGTGCGTGAGAGCAAACAAGCAATGAGAAAGAGTTTCCTTCTTTCTTTTCCTTTATATAGACTGCCAGCAGAAGATATGGCCCAGATTCAAAGTGGATCATCCAGCCTCAAAAGTACTGTATTAAAGATAGATATATCTTCCAACCTGAAAGGTCCAGAGTAGAAGTGGTCTTTCCACTTCAAATGACTGAATTAAAAACAAAATCCCTCACAGCTATACCCAGTCAATTGCATTTTAGTTAATTATAGATGTGGTCAGGCTGACAACCAAGAATAGCCTTCATAAGTACATATCTTTTCGATTTGACAATCATATCTCCTTGTGTCATGTTTAATTTCCAAATGTAAACAATAACTATTCCATAGTCATGCCTAACATGATATAAATATCCCACATATAACTACAAACACAAAATATACTTACACATGCCATAATTATGCCGAATATGATTTAACTATCCCTTGTACAACCACAAATACATTATAAATTTAGAATAGGTTGCAATTCCCTTGAGGGATATTCTTTTAGTATCTAAAAGTTAGATATTATAACCACTGATATTGTCTTAATTGATATTACATTACACATTACACGATAAAAAAATTGAGAAAAGAAAGTAAAAATATTTGCACAAACACATTCTTAACAATATACAATAGAAATAAACACTGATGTCAATTATAATGCTCATTTCTTTTTTTAATTTATTTATTTATTAAAGATCTCCGTCTCTTCCCTGCCACCGCCTCCCATTTCCCTCCTCCTCCCCCAATCAAGCCCCCCCTCCCTC
>NC_022016.1:10614517-10630422 GCF_000317375.1 Microtus ochrogaster
GTCACTTAAATGTCTCTTAAATTGCCTACAAGAAACTATTAGCATTTAATAATTTCTCTTTACAGTCTTAGGCTAAGATGGGGTAGGAAGATTAAAAAGACAAAAAAAGAGGAGGAGGTGGAAGAGGAGGTAAAGAAGGAGACATTACAAAGGTTATAGGAATTTGACAGCAGAGAGACTTTCTTATGTGCTGTAGGTCCATGCTTGTTTATTGTCGAGTACATTTCAAACAAGTCAAAACAGTATCAACAGTGACAAAACATGTTTAAAGCACTTATTTTTGTCTTGCCTTGATGTTTTTAAAGAAAAATTAATGATTTAATATAACAATGGAAGTATTTTCACAAAATTAAACAGAAACACTTACCCCACCTCTTGCCCTGCTATCTCAGTATGTGCTGGGTACTAAACTCAAGACATCCTTCATACTAAGTATTTGCTCTAACATTGAGCTGTTTCAAGCCTAAATCAGTTTTTTGTTAAAAAATAATAATAATAAATACACAACATAAAAGATTTAGAAAGAATATAGCTAGAGAATTTACTGAAGAAAAAAGGAGTAATTATAGTGACTCATATTTTTGTTTGTTCATTTATAAAGACCTACTCTGAGACAAGAGTGGCCAGTCCTGAGCTGCTGAGATGAAAGTGATGGAACGCTGCTGCTGGGGATTTCATTGGGGGGGGAAAGGCAGCTGTGAAAACAGATACAGCACAGCTGTCCTGACAGAAGCTGCATGAATGCTATGAGAGGCACAACAACTCAGATAAGAGTTAAACAGAGCAAGTAATAGTCAGGTGAGGGCAGACACATGAATCCCAGCACTCAGGAGACAGAGGCAGGAGAATCATGAGCTCAAGGCACAGCCAGATCCTGTCTTTTAAAAAAAAAGGAAAACAATGCCTAAATCAACACAGATAAATGAACATTTCCTTCCTGAGATTTAGTTAGCTCAGCTTTTATCACTCAGTTCTAGTCTAGATGAGCAATATGCACATCACCTGTGCACTCTGTGTGCTGCTGGAAGTGTGTGCACAGAAATGGACTGAGCACGGGCATTAGGGTCACTTCCCACCACTGTCCTCGGAAAAGGTTGCCGTGAGCCCAAGTGTTAAAGGAGCTGCTTAGGAGGATTAGGAGCTCTGTGTGTATGAGGAAGATGTGCTTCCCTTGTACATTTAATCCCCATGTTATGTCTGTCTCAAAAAAAAAGAAAACCTTTAAGAATTCGGGATAAATGGGTTGGAGAGATAGCTCAGAGGTTAAGTGCATTGGCTGCTCTTCTAGAATCCTGAGTTCAATTCCCACAACCATCTGTAATGAGATCTGGTTTCCTCTTCTGCTGTGCAGTCATACATGCAGACAGATCACTGTGTACTTAATAAATTAATTAATAAATAATAAAAAGACTTTTTTTTTTTTCAAAAAAATTCAGGAAAAAGGTCAGGGCAACCAGGTTACCTAATAGAGAGATACTATCTCATTCTGTGCCCCCACCACCACCAAAAGAATAAAAAAAAATTAAGTTCAGGAAAAGGAATAAGCATCTCCTAAGATCAGAAAGCTCTGAAGACAGCACCTACACAGCTCATTGAGCACTGAGGAGTCAAGCTGGTACCAACCTAAAGTCTTCACCCCTGCTGGCTAATGTTCATGGTACTTGAAGGTACTCTGCATACACTACCGGAGGAGAAAGGTAAACACTGGCCCAGCTACAAACCTTGTGATCTACAACAGAGACTTGCCTGTGTGAGATACTGGTGCAATAGTGGCACTAAACTTATGAAGCCAACCAACCAATACCTGATTGGTTTTAAGGCCCATTCCATGAGATGGACCCCCATGTTGACACTGCTCAGGTGGCCAATAAACTGAGATAAAATAGGCCAGGGGACTATGGGAAAAAGAAATTCTATTGTTGTGATAAAAGAACATAGCAAGAAAAATGACTCCTAAAGACATTCAGCTATGCCCATAAATCAGTGACTTGTTCATCAGAGAAACTCCATTCTGCACCAGATAGAAGCTAACACAGACCTGCAGCCAGTGCTTAATACCAGGCATGACAGAGGCAGAAGAAGAGATCACTTCCAAGAGAGAAAAAAACAGCTAGATATGGCAGTTTTCAAACTTGAGACTGTTAGGGTTGATTTCAACAGATTTGCTGGCTTTTGTGCAGAAGACAGTTAGGAGAGACTCACCAAGGAACAAAGTGCTGTTGTGGAAAGGCCACTTCTAACCCCAGTTCTTGGCACCTGCCAGCCATAGAACTTCCTCTCATGCTGAAAGGCTTACTTTGGTGGTCATGATTTCTTCAATGTTTCTTATTTGAAAGTGTACAGAGAGGGACTGTTATAATCCTCCTTTTATGGCAAATGAACAAGTAACACTGAGTCCCTTACCCAAAATATCAATACAGTCAACTTCTCAGTATCTATGGGGGATTTATTCCAAATCTGTAATGTTTGGATGTAACTTGCTTATCTCCTACTATATTCTACAGATCAGATCATCTCTCACTTACTTGGGATTTTTTTGTTTTTGTTTTTGTTGAGACTGGATTTCACTATACTGTCCTTACTGGCCTAAAATTATTTGTGTAGACTAGTATTATGGTTGGTTTTAGTGCCAGTTGTCACAAGTCAAAATCACCTGAATAGGGAATGTCTCCAGAACTGTTTTGATTGCATTCATTGATACAAGAAGACCCACCCAAGTGTGGACCTCGCCTTCTGGTCGCAGCCCTGACAAAAAGGCCATAGCAGAAGGAGGATCGATTGCCTTTTGTTCACTAGGTCTTCACTCTTGCCACCAGGTTTATCTACTTTGTTGTTGCTGGTGATTTCCTTTAAAGACATCAGAACCAGCATTTCCAGGCTTTCATAACAGACAAAGAAGTAGTGGCTCTCCAAGTACCTTTCCCGATTTCAGTACTAGATGGGACTACTGAGGCTGTCAATCTTGTAGACTGAGCAACCACTGTCTTGTCAGCCTGTCCAGTATTAAACTACAGAGGGATGACTATGACAGCTGAGGCCTTAGCCTCAAGCACCCAACAACTAGTGGGCTCTCAGCCTCTTAGTAACTGTTGCTACAATTTTAAAGGAAGCTGGCTGAATAAATTTACATTCATTGTATCTGTCTGTTCCTTTAAACTTTAAAGAGCCCTGACCAATACAAGAAGTCTGATTTCATTCACAGAGATCTACCTGCCTCTGCCCTCCCCTCGGTGATGAGATTAAAGGTTGTGTACTACCACATCTCTCTCTAGCCTAATTGTAATAACTAATGCAGCATAAATACTATATAAGTCATTATATTTTTAAGAAAAGAGCAAGGAACAAGTCTTAATGTATTCAATATACATGTATGTGTGTATTTTCACATACTATTTTCTTCAGTTGAATTGTAGATGAGATCCTACAGATAATTAATTATACTCTCTGGTATAAATCAGTCATTTCTCATGGCCTCTCACTTACAGAAATTCCAATGGAATTGGTCTTGAGAAAGGCTCTCACATCTTCATGGTTCATTCTTTTGAAGATGAATTTGGTTAAAATACCCTGGGAGATGTAGGATAAAGGGCGTAGAAAAGACAGCAGTTGTCTATTCATAACACATCTCTGCAGACAGCAACAACACAGCATAGAAAATGCGTGGGGATGGGCCCTAAACCCTAGGCCTACTTTAAGTCTTACAAGCAATAGAAATCTTGTCTAGAAGAGTGTTGAGATTCCAAGAGCATGTCACCACACCCAGATAACTGTTGCAGTCACATCTCTGCCTATAAACATAAAAAATAAATCCTAAACTAAAATGAGTGCAAATAATGCACAGTAGCACTCGTACAATTGGGAAGTCATTGGTCCTTAACACATCCTATAACTGCTACTCTAAGAGCTGATTTTAAATTAAGGGAGAGAATTAAATTGTAGAGATAAATTTTAGACATAAAAGACACTAAATTTTAGGGATAAAAGACACATCAAGGACTAAACCAAAGTCACATTTGGCATTTCATATATTACATAACCTCAAATTTTTAAAAGCATGCATATAAAATAAAAATATATATAAATATATGTATAATAAATATATAATATAAAATAAAAATCACACATATATTTTCATGACCTTCATGAACTTAGATCTGCCTGGAGAGCTCAGCTCTTGTAATATATCTATAAACACTTGATATTTAGGCTTCACCTTCACAAGCTGTGTCTCCACAGCAGGTTGTATCTGTTGCTTGGAGTCCCACCCAACTTAGAGTTGAACTGATAAAGGTCACTCGAGAGACAATAATATCAATATCTTTCATTTGTTTAGCCATTAATGATATATATATGTATACATATATACACACATGCATATATAAACACACATGTATATGTGTGTATATGTGTGTACATGTATGTATATGTGAATTGTGAAATCTCATAATATTTAAAAAAATTATGTGAAATAAAATAAGTAAGGTGTACAGTTTTTCATGCTCTGAATTCACAATATAAGATTTAAAATATTGACATTGTCCATGGGGAAGAAACTTGGCTTATGTTTACTATCAACCCCTAGGAAGTTTTTACTGCCCGCAGTAATGAAAACTATAAACTCATGAGCAGACATTCGCTGAGATCCTTCACCTCGCTTTCCTCCCCCTAAACCACTTAAAATCTTAATATCTAACCTCATGAGCACAATGTTCCAACATGTTTGGCCCCTAAGAATAAGATTGGAGGAAATGATAGCATTGAGTCACAGTTCACACCCAACAAAGGAAAGAAACAGTAACCTCCATGGATTGTACAACTCTTTGAAAGGACAGCCAGTGTTTCTTAATCAGGAACAGTGATAAAAATCATAAATTCCATTGCTTCTTTGTTTTAAAAATTGAGTCTGACAAATGAAAAATAACCTTCAGTGCTTCCCATGGTCTGGCAAAAGATTAAGCCAAAAAGTAAAAATATTTTCCCAATCAGCAAATGTTCCTACGAACAGATTAGCCAACAATTTCAAGTTCACTTCTTTGAATTATATCTTGCATGCAATCCTATTTTCTAATGACCTTAGTTATCCAGAAATACAACATGTATTTTAATGGGTTAGGTATTTTAATGACCTTAAACGAATCAATGCATCTCAAAGAAAGGCCTCAGGGGACTCTGGTTTATTGCACAGAAGATAATTCTTTCCTGAAAAAAAGAGCAAAGCTTTGTTTGAAATTAAAATTTGGAGATCATAAAAGGAATCGATTGAGCCAAGATGTTCTATGTAATGTATGGTCCATTGGAGGCAAATTAGCATTTGCAGGGTAGTTGAGGAGAAAGATGAAGGGTTGAACAACAGAACCTTTGTTTCTGACTTATGTAACTTCAGAGTTTGTTAAACGATGGTATGTGACAATGACTTCAAGGATAGGGCAGGGGAGAGAATATGTTAGTCATGTTTCAGCATATTTTTACAAAACCACAAAATAAGTTCTGAGTTTACTGTAAGTACTGCCAGTTTAAAGCAATGTTGTGGTATGGACTACAGAAAGGCAGTGGAACAGTGTGAGTTAACTAAAAGACTGGGCTTCAGACAGACTGAAGTCATAACAAGGGACATGGCAAGCTCATTTTCATTTTCAATCTCCATGACACAGACAGGGTTAGAGTCCCTTTGTGACCTTGCTATTATTCCTAGCAGAAACTTGGAAACTATGTGTGTGTGTTCTCTGGTGTGTAGGTATAAACACGTGTGTGCAAGTGACCTTGGAAGCCAGAGGCTTCAGACTCCCTGCAGCTGGAGCTACAGGCACTTGTGAGCCACCTCAGGCCCTCTTTCAAAAGCAGCAAGCGTTCTGAAAAGCAACTTCTATGGTTCATACGTGAAAATTGGAAAAGCAACTTCTATGCTGCTTTGTGCATGCAAATTAAAAAAGCAACTTCTATGCTTTGTGCATGCAAATTGGAAAAGCAACTTCTATGCTTTGTGCGTGCAAATTGGAAAAGCAACCTCTATGCTTCATACGTGCAAATCACTGCCTCCTGCTTTGCTCACTGATTAGACGATGTACCACGGGAGTGCTGCCGAACAGGGTTTGATTTGTTAATCTCCAAACTATTTGTTCTCTTGCTCTCATTCCTGGATGTGTTTGCAAAACAAAAAGCAAATGTTGGGAGAACCCACACCTTTGTAAAACAAGATTCTGAGAGTATTCAACATCCCCATTACTACCAATGTAGCTGAGTTATGACAGTGGTCATCTCTGTCACTTTCACTCTTCTTTAAGCACAACCGTGCCATCTTCCCCAAACTCATACATATTTCAGTAGGGCTGCAAGCTGCTTGAGATACCCATAGCAGTGACTGCAGAGAAGCACACCCCTTTACCGAGCATAGGTAATCTAACAATGTTCACTTCGCTGTCTCAGTAAAACTCCTAGGGACTACAGGTGGAAGGAATGGGTCAATACCAATTCCCCCTAGGAAGTAAGCGGTAGGTGCCCAGACTGTTTCTCTAGCCCACCTCCACCTCCACAGTCACTAATGTAAGCTGTTCAAATCAAAGCCTGACCAAGTCTGACCATTTCCGGTGACCCATAGAAAACAGTGAAGGTTTTTCACCTTCAACACTTCAGTGTCCTGCCCCCTCCCATCTCTGCCAGTTACTTAAACCATGCATCTCCTCCTTTTATTTTAGCGGGGCCATAATGAAATACTTAACTTTCTTTCTTTTTGATTTTTTGACACAGGGTTTCTCTGTAGTTTGGGGACCTGTGGTGACACTAGCTTTTGTAGACCAGGCTGACCTTGAATTCATAGAGCTCTGCCTGCTTCTGCCTCCCAAGTGCTGGGATTAAAGGCATACACCACTGCCTTTCTATATTATACTTTCTTAACTGAGTTGAGGACATACTTTCTTGGTCACAACCATTTGGAAAGCTCTAGTGTTCATAGCCCCAGTTCACATATCACAACACTAGATTCCACCTCATCAGCTATCAAAAGACTTAGAAACCAGGTTGAAGAGATGACTTAAGATTTTTTTGTGGAAATTCCAGAGTACTGGATCCATATCTAGTTCCACTTCAGTCTAAGAATATGAGGCTCCCTATGATTCCTATGCCTACCTGATTTATTGTGATATGCACATGAGAGATGCAAGTAAGAACCTGCTTATGAACATTTAGACCTGGCATATCCCCTAAACATTACTGGCTTGTGGAACAAAAAGTGTGCATAAGAGAAGTGAGAAAATGGTACCACATCTGCACTTCAGTTTGCTGTGCTGCCTGTACCTTTTAAATTAGCATGCTTCCCTCCCCACTGAAGAGATGACCTTACTTATCTTTGTTTAAAGGCTGACAATGTTTGCTAAATAGCTATCAAATGAAGAGGGAAATAGCTTTTTAAAAGAAGCTTAGTGCTCCCAGAATAAAGTGTGCTTGTTTGTCTGCGTGGATGACTTCACTTAATAAAGATGTGAAAGCCTCAAACCAAAAAGAAACTGAAGTTAATCTTGGGACCAGAAGGTTTAAGGAACAGGGCTTTCCTTGTGTCCCAATGTGACAGAACAGGTTCATCAACCTTCTCTGTCTGCACAAACACACAAGATCAGATTCTTTGGGCTGAGAATCCAAGCAGCTGGTGTTCCCAAATCTCTCTCAGAATTGCCAAAGAAACAGCCCATTCACCTCAAGTTCACTTCAGATTTTTCAGCTGTGTTGTCCATCGCCACAGACATGTTTGTTCTGTCAACTGCTTCTCACTTAGTCAACAGCGTGAACATCACTAAAGCCTCCTGCTCAGGTTTATATTTCCTGACTTTCCAGAAATCCCCCAGACTTCCTGCTTTCTCACAAGTTCATTGTTTCCTGACCTTTCTGCAGTTTCCACCATTGACATATCTAGTCACTGCCCAAGTACCGAAAAAAATGCCACACTGGTGAGGAATTGAGTGAAAACGACTTGAAATCTTCCAACAGAAAATTGATGGGGAAAGCTCAGGCTGCAGCAAATTTCAATGAGGAAATATGAAATCAATAAAACCCAAGCAGACTGACCACAGAGAGTCACTCACAGACACTGGCCCTGCGCTCAGATATGTGCAGCAAACCTTGCATTTGTCCGGCATGCTGAAGAAATAGCTTTCTCCCACTTCAGAAGAGCTTCTTTAGATCTCACAAGCCACCCAGAGACACCATCGACTTACACGTACTGCCTTCATAGGTAGTGGTAGAATTATGAGGGTATATTTCTACAGGATTCCAGAAGAAAGTGATGCCTTTGTTGAACAATGAGTGGCCAGCATCTAAAGCAAAGCTTCTCAGAGTGAGTCCCTTGGTGCTGACATCTGAGAAGTGAACTTTTACGGAAAACTGACTGAATCAGAAACTCTGATATGACCCCCATACAGAAATGTTCACAAGCCTGTTGGACTCTGACTCCTACTTGGTTGGTCCTAAGCATCCCTTCACCTACTAGTTGTCTCCATGGAGAATTCCTGTTCTCTGAGCTCACCTAGCTTATATTAGATACACTTAGACTTCTATCTAAGCTTATCACCTGGGGAAAGGGAAGAAGAAAAATCAGTGCCCTACATGTGTTAATTCACTTCAGTCTTCTCAGATGCTGAGCACTCTGATGATGAGGCAGTGAAGGACCCTGCTCAAGAGTCTACCCCTCCACTCTGCAAACATCATCTCGTTTAGCTCCAGAGTCTTTAGTTAGCATTTGGATGACAGATTTAAGTTTCTCAGTGGAGAAAAATGCAGTGAGCTATACGGCTTGCTAACATGATTATATATGCACCATTGTCCACAGAAACAAAGTAATAAGCACACAACAGTTCCTGCGTTCAGAAACTTCAGAACAGCACCAAGTTACAGGACATGGTAGTAGATGGCCCCATTCATAGAGGATCCAACTGCTTGGTCTACTAGAGGATCTGATCCTCTTCCACACAGGATGCAATTCAGACATGCGAGAGGACACCAAAGCCTAGGGGAAAACTTGAATGACAATAGTATTTTTGAGAAAGGCTTTTGCTTTGTTTAGTTTTAATAACCACTTGTATATTTGAAAGACTGGAGCTAGCAACAATTTTAGACAATCTCAGTTACTTGTTCCCTCATGACTGATCACCCGAAAAACCTCAACACCCCCCCACACACACACAACTTGATGTTTTCAGACAATGATTTACTAATTTCCTTTTGTTTTTTAAGACAGGGTTTCTCTGTAGCTTTGGAGCCTGTCTTAGATATCACTCTGTAGACCAGGCTGGCCTCTAACTCACCGAGATCTGCCTGTCTTTTCCTCCTGAGTGTTGGGATTAAAGGCAAGTGCCACTACTGCCCAACCTAATTTTCCTACTCGTGATGGTTGATAATCTGAGTTCCTAAAGATATAGTTGTTTATTGATGATTATATGATAGCTTTTCTTCATCATGCCTGACCACTGGCACTGGTTGTCAGTGGGGCACCCTCCGCTGGCACTGTGGGCACATCTATAATGGTCTACATGAACACTTCACCATACAACAATGTAACAGTGGCTTCCAAAAAAATTACTTACCATTCCTTTGACACTTGTTATTAGAGAAAACAAGTTAAGGTCAACCCAGATTCACCGGTCAAAGAGATAAATGTCAACACCATTGCAGAGGCATGGCCACAGAGAACAATTTGTGGGTGCTATTCTTATAATAATTGATTCCCTTATCTGGTCACACACAGTGACAGGTAAGAAGACATAGAGCTCTCACCTAGATGTAACTTAAGGAAAGAATTCAGTGAATGGACTGAACGTAATTCTAGCCAGAGTGACTATAAACCCATTTTTGATAATTCAATCTTGATAATTCTGAATTTTGCTCAGAACTCACTTTCCATTATCATTAATGAGTACAATTTTTAACCTCATAATTTGGCTAATGAGAAGATCAAGGTATTCTAAGAAGAAAGTATCTACATTGGCACTTGTTATTGCTCATGCTTGCATTGCTGGAATTATCTTCAACTTCTAGCCTACTGCTGAGGGATGGAATCACCCATATGATTGGTAAGTGTTACTTAAATTTGGGATAGATTACTGCAGAAATTTGTCTTATGTATAATGTGTACATCACAAATGATTATTCTAAACTCTTCTCAACTCCTAGTCTATGTCCTTGTCATCCCTCTTCCAGGTGTCTCTTGTGACATGAGTGTTATATGCAGCCATTTGACAATGGAGCTGTAAGACTTGTATCACAAGCCTTATTTTTATATTTTTATTCTAAATTTTATATATATCTGTATTCTTCGTATACTCTTTTGAGTAATCTTTTAACTTTTTCTTTGAAAATTATTACAATCTCTTTAATACAACATGTCATGTGTTACCTTATTTCATAACTACTGGCATGTTATACCTGCCACACTCAGGGCTAGAAGAGGGCCATGGATAGAAATTTTAAAGATGCACCAGAAACTCCATAAGCAAGATAATTACTTTTTTAAGTATGGATTTTTTTAAACACCTAATGCAAAAAAAGAATGAAAGAAGGAAGGAAGGAAGGAAGGAAGGAAGGAAGGAAGGAAGGAAGGAAGGAAGGAAAGAAAATCTGTGATGGACATAGTAGGAGTGTTTCAGGTGAAGTTGTGACCCAGCAGACTGAAGACTGTTGAGCAAGCATTTGGCTAGATACTGACTTTAAAATATTCACCACAGATTTTTTAATAGTTTTTATTTTAGGACAGTATTATGCTCACAGCAATACTGAATGCAAAGCACCATGCAATCCTATGCGCCTTAGCCTTTCCTCCATCAGTAGCTCCCAATACAGAGTGTTCCACTGGCACAACAGCAACAGCCTGTGTCTGCTGCAAACAGCCTTCATTTCTATATGTTGTGTGGGTTTGGATCACTATAGGAAGGCATACTCACCACTATAGCTTCATGAGGAATAGTTTCATTGCCCTAAAGAACCTACTCACCCCCCCCCATTTGAACTAACCACTAATTCCTGACTTTACATTGTCTCCAGAGCTTTTCCTTTTACAGAATGTTATAGTTGGAGACTTTCAATATATAGGCTTTTCAGACTGTAGCTTTTCTCGGTGTTATACATTTATTCAAATTACCTTAATAGACTGATGATTCCTTTCTTTTAGATGCTCTATAGGATTCCTTTGTATATGCCACAACTTAGCTAATGTTTTAGTATGGATTCTCCAATAAAGTGTGGGAGAGGGATATGGCTGAAAATAAGGAACTGGGTCTGCAATGATGTTAGCCAAAAGTGTGAAGTCTTGTGGCAAAAGACAAGTGCACTGATGGTATGGTCCCAAATTCAAAGACCCGAGAAACATAGAGAATCCAGTCAAAGGCAGGACTGGCATGATATTCCCACTCAAAAATTGGCAAAGAGAACAAATTCTCACAGTCATTTTGCTCTGTTTAGGTCTTTTGCAGATGGGACGGAGGTCTACCCATATTAGCAAGAATAATCTGCTTTGCCAAGTCTTCCAATTGAAATGTTAATTTCATCTAGAAACAACTTTATAGGGCATACTCAGAAACTGTTTAATCAAGCATCTGGGTAGCTCTTGGCCTACCCAATCAAGTTGACCAAAAGTTCAACTACCATATTCACTCATCTCCTGCAGAACATCTTGGTTGTTTCTAGGTTTGGGGAATTATGAATATGGCTTCTGATAATACAAATGTGCAGATTTTTGTGTGAGCATGTTTTCAGCTCATCTAGGAATATCCAAGCACTATAGTTGCTCCACCAGATGGTAGGAGTTTGTTCAGTTAATAAACTACTACACTGCCTTCCAAAGGAACAACACCATTTTACATTCTTACTAGCAGTGAATTAGAATTCTTGCCATATCACATTGGCATATATTTTTGTGTGTGAGCATAAACTGACATTTTATACATTGCAGCAAAATATCACTTCCAAAGATCACTGAGGTTTTTGGTAACACCTTAATATTTGAGTTCAAAGCCAGCTTCTTTCTAACCTTATCTTCCTGGTTCCCAACTTGATTCCTCTAGGACAGAAAGCATATACATTACTAAGTCCATTCCCATAAGTACAAAGCAAGTAAAAAAAATAACTATATAATGCATTTATGTAACCTATCCAAAATTTTAGCTTAGTGTTCTGAAACAGACATCAAATATTTACACTAGTCTATGATTAGGTGAAATCATTTAACACAAAGCCGATTTTGTAAGTACTAACTAATTGGGATGCAAAACCAAAGAATACAATATCCATACAGTGTTGGCATCAACATTTACTGTAAACTGGTGTTTAACGATGAGATATGGTTGGCCAAGAACTGCCTACACTCTGCATAGAATGAGAATATTGTACTGTATCTTGTTAGACCAGTGTTGCGGTTTGAGGTGATATTTCCCCATGGACTCATATGTTTGAATAATTAGTCCCCAGCAGGTGCTAATATTTTGAAGGTTATAGAATCTTAAGAAAGTTGAATGTCTCTGGAAAAAATAGGTATTAGAAATTGAACCTTGAGATTTTACAGCTTAATCCATGTCTTGTCCACTCTCTGGTTCTTCTTCCAAGACATGACGTGAAGAATTTCATCTGTATATTCCAGTCATCATGGAAGTTCCTGTTGCTACACCATCCTCTCTATGGTCAACTGTAACCCTCCAACTATGAGCTGAAGTAAAATGGTTTCTTTTTTAAGTCACTTGTAAGGGATTTGGTCACAGAAACCAGAAACTAGTTCACCCAGGAAGCAATAAGAATTCAACATCAAAATTTCAAGTATATCTTGTTGCTGTGTTTTTCTTTTTACTCTTTGTTCTTTGAGGACCTGTCACCCAGCTCTCAGATAAATAAATGGAGGCCTATTCTTTCTTATAAATGTCCAACCTTAGCTTGGCTTATTTCTGGCCAGTTCTTTTATTCTATTTTAATATTTCTAAAAAGAAAACATACTATCTTTTTTTTTTCATTATACATACCCAATCCACGTTTCCACTTCCTCCCCTCCTCCCATTCCCTCCACATAACCCCACCCCACCCTCCATCCATTTCTCAGAGAAGGTAAGGCACATTGCTTTGGGGAAGGACCAAGGCCTTCCCTGCTGTTTCTAGGCTGAGCAAGGTATCCATCCAAAAAGAACAGGTTCCCCAAAAGTCAGAACAAGCAGTAGGGATAAATCCTGGTGCCACTTCCAGTGGTCCCTCAGTCTGCCCCAACCATGCAACTGTCAACCACATTCAGAGGGACTAGTTTCATCTTATGCTTGTTCCTTTTCAGGCTGGCTGGAGTTGGTGGGCTCCCATTAGCTCAGGTAGACTGTTTCAGCGGATGAACCCATAGTGGTCTTGACCTCTTTGCTCACATTCTCACTCCTCCCACTTTGGGACTTTGGGAATTCAGTCTAGCACTTCAATGCAGGTCTCTTCCTCTGTTTTCATCAGTGCTAGCCAGTTTTTCTTAACTTAAATGATCCCATCTGCCTTTTGCCTCTAGGCTTTTATCTTTCTGTTTTCTATATGTCTTTCTTTATTTCTCTGTGACTTGCTGTGTAGCTGGGGGTCTGGCCCCTAGTGTCCTCTCTCCTTCTCCTTTTCTTGCTCCTTGATCCTCTCTTCCAAGATTTAGCTTTCTATTTATTCTCCCTGCCTGTCAATCCCACCTATTCTTTCTCCTCCTAGCTATTGGTCATCAGCTCTTCATTAGACTCTCAGATGTTTTAAATTGGCAAAGTAAAACTTCACAGGTTAAACAAATGCAGCATAAAAGAATGCAACACATTTTTGCATCATTAAGCAAATGTCCTACAGCATAAACAAATGTATCACATCTTCAACTAATATTTTACAACAATTCTTTCTATGAACTTCACCTTGTGTTTGTATAACAGCAAAGCTGAATTATTGTAAAGTGAACTATGATCAGATCAAGACCATCTATGTCCATCTACTAACACTTACCTAGTTGAAAAACACACCACTCATTTACTGTTATCTAGCGCATCTGATCTAGGCTTGTCTACATGTTATATTCTAGAATTTTAAAAGTCTTGTACTTTTAGGGAGCAAGTTCTTCCAAGTTCTTGATAGATCAGACTTCCAATTCATGCTAGACAAAAACCAGTTTCTTCTGCCTCTCCAGGGAGGGAGTGGAATATGGATTTGTTCTAAGATTCTGTGGATGATTTAATAACGCAATTCAATAAAGAGTGAGCCTGGCTTCCTACATGGCCACATGTCACTGTGGTACTACTTAAAGTTCAAAAAGTAAATTTTAATTTGGTGATGATGTTTGGGTTAAATGGTTTTTCTTTTTGTTAGTTTTTCTTTTCTTTTCTTTTTAAATATCAACTTAAGTTTTACTTTAAAAGATCAGGATTTCACTGCCGCCTGTGGCCATGGTAACATCTGGTCCTGGGATGCTGCTGAAGATTAAGTCCTACTGCAGCCAAGGTCTGTGTTGATGTCTATGGCATGTATCACAATCAAAGGGCATACAGATGCCTAGGTTCTGGTTCTCTATCTGTAGCTATGTTGGGAACTAAATGATGTGCCAGTCTGAGTGACTTGTACAGCCACTAGTAGCATGGTGTTTACCAGGCTCACACTGAAGTTGATAGCCATATATGGGTCTGTGGACCTACCATAACCAGGGAATGTGTTGATGTCCATGACTCCTGTTACCACCAAAGGCTGTGCAGATGCCTGTGGTCTGGATCAGCACCTGAAGCCATGCGGTATCTGAGGGTCATGCTGCCAATGGGAACATACTGATCTGAGTGTCCTGCAACACCACCCACAGCTATGGTGACATCAGGTCAAGCTGCAGTTCATAACCATGTCTGGGTCTGTGGCCTTACCACAGCCAAGTCTGTGTTGATATACATGGGGCCTGTTACCATTGAAGGATTTGTGGTTGCTCAAGGTCTCCACCACCAACTGGGGCCATGCTGGTGTTTGAGGGCCACCTTGTAGCCAGACTGATGCCAATCTGAGTGCCCTGTGCTACTATCCAGAGTCATGGTAGCATTCAGAACCAGGATGCTGCCAAGTACAATATTTAGTTCCAAGGTCCTGCTACAGCTGGATCTGTCTTTATGTCCATGGCCTGTGTTGCCACTAAAGGCCACAAGGATGCCTAGGTTTGGACTGCTACCTTTGACCATGTTGGGGTCCAAGGGATGTGCCACTGCTGGGGCCATGCCAATCTGAGTGGCCTGTGCTGCCACCCATGGTCATAGTGTTGCCCAGGCCAGAGCTGTTACTGAGGACCATATCTGGATCTGTGACCCTATCACAGTCAGGGTCTGCATAAATATCTATGGCTCTGATTATCACCAAGGCAATCCATGTGCCCAACACCTGAATTCATGTTGGTGCCCAAGAGTCATACTGCCACCAGGGCCATTTAGATTAGGGTGGCCTGTGCTGCCACCCAGGGCCATGATGACATCTTGTCTGAGCTGTGGCCAGGGTCTGTGTCTGTGTCCATGGTTCTACAGCAGCTATGGTTTGTGCTCAGGTGCATGGCTTCTATTACCATCAAATATCATGTTACTTCTGGGGATCTCAGCCCACACATGGAGCCATGTAGGAGTTCACGGACCACATGAACTGCTGCTGGGCCCATGATTTCAGAGGTTCTTGCTTCCACCTGGGGCTATGGTGACATCCGGGCCCAATATGTTGCTAATGTCCATGCCTGGATCCATGGTCCTACCACAGCTGGGGTTGATATCTTATGCCTATGCTACCACAGGTGCCCAAGGGAACTAAATGTGAAGTACAAGGGCCATGATGAGCTTGCCCTATCCCTCACTGGAGAACTTTCTTTGATGGAAGAGAGTCATCTGTTTTGTGTTGATTTCATTGGTTAAATAAAGAAACTGCCTTGGCCCTTT
>NC_022016.1:10638158-10647840 GCF_000317375.1 Microtus ochrogaster
TAGAGATATATTTCAGTAAGATAAGTATTCTTCCAATCTTTCAGAGACCTTCAGAATATGGCATTTAAAATGTTTTAAGAAGTTGGTACTTTTCATGACATGAGACACATCTGCAGCACCAATTACTTCAAGAGAAAGATGGGCATCAAAGAGGCTCCTTATGAAGTTTGCTAGCCATTTCACAAGAAACTGCTCTTGCCTGGACTGCTTGAAGGTATGCTGTGTGAACTGGACATGCAGGACCCACAGAGAAATGACTGCTGAATTTGCCTAAAGGTAAGACTGTCTTTCAGGGTTCCTGCTTTGTCAAAGAGTCTTCTAGACATTCTGCAGGACACAGAAAAAAGTGACTGACAAACTGCCAATATAGGTGGAACTGTCTTTGAAATTTCTTGCTTTGTAGAATACATAGTATCTGCCAGATGGAGTAGGCTGAAGATGGAGGCCCACAACAGTACAGAAGACCTTTGGGTGACTGTCCAGGCAGCAATAAATCTCTGTCAATTCTAGAGTTTCTTACAATGTAGTTCCTGTTTACTTGGGAAATAGTATATCCTTCTGGAGTCTTTGATGGAGTTGAAGAATATATAGTTATAGTTTTCCTTAGTTATGATAAAAGATAAAATAGATATAAATATTGTAACTGTAATTCTTGCTTAATACCTGTTTTGTTATATGTAATTTTTCCTATGTTTAAGTTAAAACCTTTATTTTTATATTAAACAGAAAAGGGGAAATGATGTGGGATTCTCTTCTGTATGCTGTGAATACCATTGGCTAATAAAAAAACTGCTTTGAGCAATGCGGGAAAAACTAAACTGAATGCTGGGAGAAGGAAGGTGGAGTTTGGGAAAAAGCCATGGAGCTGTCACCAGAGACAGACATGCTAGAAACTTGAGTAGAACTCTCTTTTCAACACATGGATTGTGGTAATTGGAGAAACAGTACCACATATTAAATGCATATACTACCTTCTGGATAATCTACCCCGACTCTCTATGATGTTGCCACCTAATTGGTATGATAACTCTGTCTTCAAAAGGTCATTCTATCTATCTTTCTATTAGGGTAGCTACTTCTGGATGGAGGGAAAAAAGGGTAAGACCAGGGAATTCCATGATCATGGGCCTAGTGTCATACTTCTCTGGCTGTGAAGTAAGTTTCTTGATTAGAAGTAGTACTGTATGGAATACCATGCCAATGAATAGGCATTCTGTAAGTCCACAGATGGTTTTGGTAGAAGCATTACATATAGGAATACATATATCCATAACCAGAATAAATGTCTACTCCAGTAAGAACAAAGTGATAACTTTTTCATGGAGAAAGTGGTCCAATGTAGTGAGTCTGCAACAAAATTGCTGCCTGGTGCCATATCTGGGGCTCAGTATTGGCCTTTGCTGTTGGTAGATCTGGTACTCAGCAACAACTGTAGCTAGGTCAACCTTGGTGCATTGCAGTTTATGTTGTTGAGCACATGCATTATGTTACTGAGTAACCCTATCACTGCCACCCTGGACACTTTGTTCATGGCCCATT
The DNA here is from genome assembly GCF_000317375.1 of Microtus ochrogaster. Classification (NCBI taxonomy): domain Eukaryota; kingdom Metazoa; phylum Chordata; class Mammalia; order Rodentia; family Cricetidae; genus Microtus; species Microtus ochrogaster. The sequence continues at coordinate 10,639,698 of NC_022016.1, forward strand.
GGCCAAGGAAAGAGATCTTCAAAGAAGCAGACTGACCACAGCATAGTTCATCCTATCTACTTGATTACCAAACTCTTCAGCTTAAGATGAGCATTTACATGAGATACAAGTATTTCAACATCCTCCACCCATTTGGAGAGATCTGTCCAAACTTCTTTCCAAGATGTCTTCCTTACCAATTATCCAAATGTGCTCTTTCCATGTCTCTCATCATCCAGAGAGTCCATTGGCAAAGTCATGAATCAATTAATTAACAATCACACATATAGCCCTTTCTCCTTCTAAAAGAAATGAATGCCCATGTGTATCCCCTGAAAGTATGTCCATTGTGAAGATTTCCCTTCCCAGGTGTCTTTCAGAGTTATCCCAGAAAGGGGTTATAATACTGTTCACTTCTGAATGGTGCCTGCATAACATACAGAACCATCAGTAATCTTGGCCCTATTCTTCTCTTTCTCAGTCAGCCATAGAACTATAGGTACATTCTTGGCAGAAGAAGGTATTATAACAGGAGTAGAAACCATAGGCATTTGGGTACCTTCTTTATGTAATGCAATTATGCCTTCAGGATGGCTCAGGCCCAATCACATATATTTGAAATAAATAACTTCCATTTGGTAATGGATTGCTGCTATGCATATACTACTTTATGACTTGGTGGATCAGATAAAATCTAGGTCCTGATGGGAAGCTGAGGTCACATGGGAACTTGGTGGTCCATTGACAAATGTTCAGTTTCCACTAAGGCGCAATAGCAGGCCAAGAGCTATCTCTCTAAAGAATAGTTATCTGAAAATGATGATTGCACTTTGCTCTAAAATTCCAAAGGTCTCTTCTGTGATTAACCTATAGGGTACTGCCAAAGACTCCAAATAGCATCTCTATCTGCCACTGACACCTCAAGTACCATCAGGTCTGTTGGATCATATGGTCCAAGTGGTAGAGCAGCCAGGACTTGTTGAAGAGCCTTTTTCTGTTTCATGACTCAAACAAAGGTAGCAGCTTTCTGAATCACTTGATACATGATCCAAGGAAACATCCGAGTAAGGAATGTACTGTAGCTAGAATCCTAATAAGCCCACTAGATAGATGTACTTCTTTTTAATTGGTGGGAGGAGTCAGATGCAGTAATTTATCCTTTACCTTAGATAACCTTAGCTTAAGTTACCCTTAGCCACATTACTGGACTCCTAAGAGTAGAAGGCCCTTGAATTTTGGTTGGACTTATTTCCCATGTGCATTATGTGTTACCAAAAAGTTCAAAGGTGTTGCTTCCTACTCATTGGTCCAATCAGCATAGTGTCATCAACATAGTGGATCAATGTGATATTTTGTGGAAGAGACAAATGATCAAGATTCCTTTGATCTAAGTTACAACACAGGGCTACAGAGTTAATATACCCTTGAGGCAAAACAGTAAAGGTGTATGGCTGCCCTTGCCAAAGGAAAGCAAATTGCATCTGCTAGTCATTATGGACAGGTACGGAGAACAAGGCATTTGCTACTTCAATAGCTGCATACTATGTACTAGGAGATGTGTTAATTTGCTCAAGAACTCTACATATGGCACAGAACTAGTCACTGTCATTCTCCATAATCCATCTGTCTTCTGCACTGGCCAGACAGGAGAGTTAAAGGGAGATGTGGTAGGAACCATCTCCACTGAATCTTACTTGATGGTGGCACTAATTACTCCAGGGATGTGTGATGTTATTGTTGACTCACTATTTTTTTCCCTGGCAGAGAACAGCTCCAATGTCTTTCATTTAGCTTTTCCAACTATAATAACCCTCACTCCACAGACCACGGAACTAATGTAAGAATTTTGCTAACTTCTGATTGTATCTACCCCATTTTTACATTCTGGGACTGGGGAAATAACTGCAGGATAAGTTCAGGTGCTCACAGGACTTTCTGTGAGTTGGACTTCAGCCAAAATCCCATGAATCATCTGACATTCATTAAGCCCCTATTTGAACACAATGTTTATTGGGGACTCATGGAATCAGCATCATTCAAAACAGGTATCCAATAGAACCCCAGAAAGTCTGATTGTTTCCTCCCCCCTACCCCCGGTGTACAGTTACTTTGTAAAAAGGTCATAGGTTCCACTGGGAAAGAACTGGACAAAGGTTAAGAGTAAAACTCTTAAAAATTTTTATCAAGGTCCAGCCTCAGGGGAACTTGGCTGTCTCTTTATTCAAGGGGTTCTGTATCTGCAAACTGACTCAAAAACTGAAAATTGGTTCACAGACCTAAATTCCCTTTTACAATTCAATGGGGACTTCTTTTCATTTGTTTCAGAATTTTTCTGCATATACAGATCAAACAAAAATGTAATAGCTTCCTTATGTCTTTCATGCCTAGTAACACAACGACTGATTAGCCAATACTAAAAGTTCATATGAGCCAAGCCACCATAAAATTCACTTTACCCATGCTGTCCATTTTGGGTCAGGCCATTATGGACATTGCTTTGTCTGTGCTGCACATTATAATAACTAAGATCACATTGTCTTTGGTGATTCAGTGTTGGTACCTGGCCCTTGCTACTGCAGGGCCCAATTAAATCCATTGCTTGTAATTTATCCAACTCAGCAGCAGCGTCTCCACCCCTAAGGTATGGAACAAGGAAAAGATCAAAAACGAAGCTACTCAAATGTGCTGGTGTCCCTTTCAATACTTTCTATCTTATAGGGTTAGTAAAGGAAGCCTTCTCATTGTTGAGGATTGAGTTTTACTCAGCATACTGTACCTAGTCCAGCATTGCAATTTTCCTAAGCCTTAAAATCTCTTCATCAACACTAAACCAAGGGATATCAGACATCCTCAACTCCTTTTCATTATGCCATACTTTGACAAATGCATCAGCTAACCATTCAAACTTTTTACACCTTCTTATCTGTGTGAGTTTCTATATTAAACCTAGAATTTTCACTCAGTGGGCCCCTATAGCCTGATCCAGTTGATGTTCCTTCCACCTTTATCCCACACCCTTACAATCTATTCCTACAAACTATTCCCCAGACTTGTGCTTGAATGGATGTGAAAACTCATTAAGCTCTTTAGTAGTGTAGCACACCTCCTTATGGACTATACTTTCTATATCTCCTCTAGGAACCTGCTTAGCCTTAAATCTTGTTATAACTCTAGAAGCAAGTATGGGTGGTCCCTGAGGGATATCAGCATTGCTTTGCCTGCCATCTCTTTCAGAGAAAGTCATTGCTGGTTTAGCAGATAATACAGGACTAATTTCCTTAGTCAATGGTGGGACAGGCAATATTTCAGCGGGTGCAGATGAGAGGACATCTGCTGAGAGACTTCTTCAGATAAGATAAAGCCTTAAGAGAGAGTTCAGAATTCTCAGGTTCAATAGTGTCCTCCCACGCATCCCTATCCCAACTTAGTGGATCCCATTTTTTATTAATCAGTATCCTTACTTTAACTACAGATGCCATCAAGGCTGGGATTTTAATTTTTGCTGTAATTTAGCCAACCTTACAATGAGGATTTCAAGTTATTTTTCACCATTTGAGCTTTGTGGCAGTTGGAGACAGGACTGTCTTCCAGGTCACACTTGGAAACCTTTAGACTGCTCATGCAATCTAGACCTGGCCAGTTTTATCACTGAGTTCATTGTTGTCCTTCACTGTATTAAGAGATGTGAGACGCTGATTAATTTTATCACAGAGCTCATTCTTTCCCTTGGTCAACTTATCCAGAGATACTTGGAGCAACTGACGAGCATCATCATTTCCTTATTTTTCTTCAAACTGTTATAAGTTTTGTATACAGAGTCATTGCCTTTCACAACTGGTGGATTAGGATAAACAAATGTATCTGTCTCCTTAAGTTTGTAAAATAGTTCACACCATGGGTTTTCAGTACTCTCAAAGCTTCCAGGAGAAACTTCAGTGACTGCATGTACTGGCCAATTAGAAAGCTTATTCCAAATATTTAACATATACTTAAAAAAATTCATCCTTATACTTTATTGTTCAGAAACACCACGGGTTCCAAAATCTGTTATTAGGTTTCTCTAGCAGAACAGAAATTCTAGAGAGGGAGCACACTATAAAGGGGGGGGCAGTTATTACGATGGCTTATAGATTGTGGATCAGCTAGTCCAACAATGGTCCCCCTCCCCAACAGTAGGTCCTACAACTGAGTACTTATTCAGTCCATGAGGCAGGTTGAATGTCTCATCTGGTCTTCAGTATACGCTAAAATATGGAAGCAGTAGGCTCTAATGCCAGTAAAGGAATAGATTTGCCATAGAGTAAGAGCACAGGCAAAGAAGCAAGTTTCATCCTTTCTTGTCCTTATATAGGCTGTCAGTAGATATGGTCTAGATTATGGGTGGCTCCTCCCACCTCAAAACATCTGGATTAAAGGTGTATTTTATTTATGGTTTCTACTGTAGTGATGAAACACCATGACCAAAAAGCAAATTGGGGAAAAAAAGTTTATTTGGTTTATATTTATACAATACAGTCTATCACTGATGAAAGCCAAGACAGGAAACCAAAAGTGGCAGGAACCTAGACACAGGAGCTGAGCAGAGACCATGGAAGGATGCTGCTTAATGGCTCGCTCTCCATAGTTTGCTCATCTTGATCTCTTATAGAACCCAGGTTCACTATCTCCAGGGTTGGTCCCACATCAATTAGTAATTTAAAAAATTAAATTATAGGCTTGCCTACAGCTCAATCTTATGGAGGAATTTTCTCAATTGGAGTTCCCTCCTCTCACATGACTCTACCCTGAGCCAACTTGACATAAAATTATGTCAACATACAAAATGTATCTTCCTACCTCAAAGATGTGGATTAGAAGTGGGTATTCTCTGCTTGGTATGACAGCACACATGTTTAATCCCCATACTTAGGAGGCAAAGGCGGGAAGATCTCTTAGAGATCAGTGTCCAGAGTGAGTTTCAGGATAGTCAGGATTACACAGTGAAAAAAAAATACTGTCTTCCATAAAACAACAAATAGAAATAGGTCTTCCCACTTCATATGGCTTAATTAGGAAAAAAAAAATCCCTCATCTATGTACTCAGTTGCTTAGCTTTTAGTTAAATCCAGATGTTGTCAAGATGACAAGCAAGAAAAGCCATCACAGAAGGTTTGAAAAAATACACCAAAGTTTTTATTATTCTAAGACTTAGTCATTCAAGTAAAACACATAACAACAATGTAGTAAGGCCTCACACAGATCATAGAAACTGTGGCCTGGTGACAACTATCTCAGTCTCTTATCCTCAGTCCATACAGCTCTCTCTTAATGACCAAGAGTTTATACTTTTTTTTCTTTTTAAATTAATCGTGTTCACTTTCTTATATGGGACAAAGAAGAAAACTGCACACAAGTTTCACTAGGTCACAGTCACCCATGGGTTAGTATGTCTTCACACTAACAGATTTGTTTTCTAAAGGACTACGGTTGTTTTTCTAAAAGACTTTCACTACACAGTTCTTTAAATGGAGAATATATTGGTATGAAAATGGCTATCTGCTTAATATTTTATACACACACACACACACACACACGGAGAGAGGATACACATATATGGGGGAGAGAGATTTAGGAGAGTTCCTCTGAGTTAAACTAACTATTAAGAATCCCTCACTTCACACTCCAAAAGTGAGGTTATGTGTTGGGTTTTTGCACCTGTAGAACATTGCACTTGGACCCAGCAGAAGCTCTGGATACCACAAAAAGAATCTGCTCCCATTTGGGAAAACTCTAGACAGCCATTCACCCACTCATTCAAAGAATAAAAGCTCTGTCTTTCTCATTAATGTTCTTTTACAGAGAGTAGGACATGAATCACTTCACACATTTCCAAAAAAAACCCAGAGCATACAAGCTCTGGCACTGACCTTGCCCAAGAGCTTACAGTTTGTATTATGGAAAAAGATGGGTTGTTCCTTCAATTCTTCCACATAAAATGTTCCTTGTGAAAGGTGCTATACAAAAAATGCTTAGTAAAAGAGAAGCCTGATTGAGGTAATTGTTTTGTTCAGAGGCAGTTAATTTCACCTACATGTTTCATTGAAAAAAAATCATCAAAATCAAATATGGCAGGATGTGGACATGGTGATGTGTTCATGTAACCCTAGCTCTCAGAAAGCTGGTGCAGGAGAACTGCTTAGTTCAAAGCCAGTTTGTCTCAAGAACGAAAGGGAAGAAGGGATGGAGGCAAAAAGAGGAGAGAGGGAAAGGAGGAGAAAGGCGTAAAAATACACTTACAATATACTTATACTCTATGACCGAATAGTCCAAATTTTGAGAAAACTTCAAGGTAAAAGCTCAAACAAACAAAACAAAACAAAACAAAGAAAGGAAAAAAGTTCCTACACGAGGACGTTTGGTACAGCATTAGTTACTGAATTTTAGAATGTACATCACTTTAGTAGTTTCACGATGGCTCTTCATCTGACTGAGGAGTCAATCAATGTGTCAACTCTGAGGACACAGAAAGTGTGAGAACTTGCAGAATATAGACTGCTTACATATGCATGTGTATAAAAATTAATTCAAGGGAGCACAACAAAATAGAAAGATTAGGGCGACAAAGTTTGGCTCCTGTTTACCACTGCAGTTTAACACTCATAGTCAACCTCTTCCTTTAGTTACATGGCATGGATTCTGGATATGACTCAACCTGCCACACGTTCTGCAAATAGCTTTGGATGTTGTATGCACCTAATCACATCAGTTTCACAGATACATTAAAGCTGGATCATTTTGTTGGACAAAATTGTTGGACAATTTTCTAACTAGACCTAGAGCAAAGAAAACAGGATACAGAATACTTTACTCACAGCAAGGGATGAACATTTGTAGCAAAAGTCACTGTTCTTCAAGTAATAAATACTTATTATTCAGGGAACAGAATTTATAGAATGAATCTCTTAATCTATTTGCATGCATAGAAACACAGGGTATATTATAATTGCTTACATAACCCAATAACAGCTCACTATGAATGGAAGGTTCAAGAATCTACCACTTGCTCACTCCATGAGGCTGGATGTCTCAGCCGGTCTTCAGTATACACTGGAATCTTGAAGAAGCTGGTTCTAATGCCAGCGAAGGAATGGACTTGTCAGCAAGAATGAGAATGAGCAGGAAAAAAGAGCTTCCTTCTTCCATTTCCTTTATATAGGTTGCCAGCAGAAGGTGTGGTTGAGGTTAAAGGCAGATCTTCCCACCTCAAAAGAATTGAATTAAAGGTATATTTTTCCTACTTTAAAGATCTGGATTAGAAATGGATCTTCCCACTTCAAATAATTCAATTAAGAAAAAAAAATCAACAGGTAAGCACAGACATTTAGGTTTTAGTTAATTCCAGGGGTAGTCAAGTTGACAACCAAGAAGAGTCACCACATCCTTAAGTGAAATGAAGCAGTCTTGAGTTTACTGGTTACATGGCATGAAAGGTTCTGTTGCCCTTTACCCAGACACCTATTCATGACCAAAGGCAACTGCAGGTAACCACCATTTGGTGGGTTCAATAGTGAAACTCGGCCCAATTAGAAACTTCTCAAAAAATCCATATTAATTTCTCAAAAATACTCTAACTTCTTTAATCCTGTCAAGAGTCCTGTGAGGTTGTCTCAGGTTTTCAGTTAAAGAAAGACCTTAAAAAGCTAAGACGTAGCCAAGGTTACAGAGTAGCGATAAATGTGTATTCTACCTGGGGGTACACGTAGGAGGACTTTCATTCCAAAGGACTCTTCCTAATACACAGTTCCCACTGGGCTATTCTTTAATGACATTCTCATCACTACTGCAATGTTACGTATCCAACTACAGAGCTATTAAAATAGTAGTACTGGACAGACTACACATCCTTGCTCTAAAGATCTGCATACTATTAAAAGTTCTTGTAGGTAGCTGGAATCTGAAACATCTCACAAGGGCTCTTATGTTAAACGCTTAGTGCCCTGTTTAAGTGTTTTGCAAAAGTTGCTGTGGCTATGTCTTTAAAAGGGATAGTGAGACCCAGTGCCTTTCCAAAGACCACTTTCTATTGAGTTATAGGTAATTGCACCACCACACACTCCATGATGTTTAATCACAGCACTAGCAACATATTTTCTTGATCAAGGGCTGGAACTCCAAAGCCATTAGC
>NC_022016.1:10647940-10649555 GCF_000317375.1 Microtus ochrogaster
GGCCAGGCAGTGTTTAAAAGAATACAGTTTCCATGTAATTATTTCAGGTAAAGCTAGCCAGGTGGTGGGACACAGCCCCCCCTGCTGCTCCATACTACATTTCTTCTCATCAGCCTTGGGATAATGGACATTGATGATCCTGGCACAGGAGAGTTGCACCCTCTACCCTGACAAACTTATGAAAGCTGGCCCCACCCCTCACCATGGGCAGGGGAGAGCTAGTTATGCCCCTCACTTGAGTAGGGGTAGTCCCAGCACCTGGGATTGACCAACTGAGCTACCATGCAGACATACATTCAGAGCTGTAGTTAGCACTCCTCAACATCTACCCCATGTAGGACATGCTGGAATGTGTGAAGGGACTGGTCCTGAGGTACCATAAACACAGGATCTCCACGACTCCAGACAACAACAGGATATGCCAGAGGAGTTTTGGTGAAGGACCAGTATTGACAGTGTACCAGAAACAAGAGGCTATGAACATGAACAATAACACATTATACAATGAACATTTGTGAGTAAAGCTCTTTGGACAATAGGGTCTACATAATACCACAGTAGCTCCCAATGCCACAAGATGAATGAAGAGGTAATGAAGAGGTGAGGCAGGAAAGATGCAGGAGTGAAGTGGGGGTTTTTGTTTGTTTACTTTTTTTGCTTTAATATTCTTATTTGTATGTTTTATTTTTATTATTTCATTTTAGGTTTCCTCTCAGTGGGATGCTACAAGGATGAAGGGTGGATATTGGAGGGACTGGGAAATGAGTGGGATTGGGGTGCATGATGAGAAATTCCCAAAGAATTAATAAAAAATTAGGTTGTAAAAATCAGGATTTATTTTTACAACTTTCCTCAAGTTTCTCGTGACTGCACACACAAGCACCTCCCAGCCTAAAGCAGAGAACTCCTATATGCACAAGAGATTCAGTGAATCCCAGGCAGGATGGCCTCTTTACTCATTCAGTCACTTTGAAGAGAAGAAAAGAGAATGGGAAGGAGGGTAGTCTCCTCCTTATTTTCCAGTCTGTGGTAACAGGAACTAGCTAGTGATATATCTAATATATGTCTGCATGTACAAGAAAAAATGGCCAACTACCGATCTACTGACCAGCTCCTCTTCAATACCATGCCCACAGAAACATTCTGGAAAGCTTCCCTCAACTGTTCATACTAAGAGAAGCATGGTGAACAATGCCATAGAAAGGAGTTCTTTAGACTGAGGTATTGTATTACATGCATTGCACAAGTAGGTGTTGTGCTGAAAACTCAGTTATCAAAGTTATCTATTGTGTCCCACCATGAAGGGTCAGTAACAAATATTTGCTAGTATTTGCTAAATGTAAAGCATTTAAGACCTCTCTCTCTGTCTTTCTGTCTCTCGGTCTCTGTTTCTGTCTCCGTCTGTCTGCCTCTCCCTCTCTCTTCCTCTACTACTACTTCTTATATCTATATACTGATGGTAGAAAAGGTTGACATTTTACCAATCAGATCTAGAGTGCAGAGCAGATGGTCACCATGTAGGCTAAGTATGAGTACAGGGCAGTCGCGGCGCCGGCAGAGCCGCGGCGCCCGTGGAGCGACACAGCGCTGCAATCAAAATTAGGCTCTGGGGGAC
>NC_022016.1:10658753-10668806 GCF_000317375.1 Microtus ochrogaster
TTATTACGGGATCCTTGGATTCTGGTGATGTCATGTTGCCTTTCAGGTTGTTGGAGGAATTCTTGCATTGGCGCCTTCCCATCTCTTCCTTCAAATGGAGCCAGGAGAGGCCTGGTGTCTTGGTCTAGACTTTGCTGTGACTGACTCTCTGGGTGTATCTCCTCAGTGTAGAAGCAGGAACCGTTCCCATCCAGATGAAACTCCTCAGCACCAAAACATGGACGCCCATCCAGGAGCTCCTCAACACCTACACAGGGATGCCTGGTAGCCCAATGAGCTGGGGACAAAAGGAAGAATGTGGCAGGCAGGGTGGTGTCCAGTAGAGCACAGGAGACCCTGCAGCACAGGCTGAAGGTGTCTGGGCTCTCTTGCTGGGGACCTTGAGGCCTGCCCAGTAGGCAGGCACTCACCGCTCCGGTTGGGTAGCCTTAGTGTAGGAGCTTGAAACTGTTCTTGAGCACAGGTCCTAGCAGACAGCAGGGCAGGCTTGTGGGGGGAGACAGGGATTTTTTTGTTGTGTGTGTAGCCCTGGCTTGAACTTACTCTGTAGAACAGGCTGGCTTTGAGCTCACAGATATCCACGTGTCTCTGCCTCCTAATTGCTGGGATTAAAGGAATATGCCGCCACTGTCCAGCTTTAACTTTTTTTTTCAACATCCACAGAAAAACACTGTATTATTGAATTACAATGCCAGATCCAACCTTTCCACTTTTTGAGTCCAACAGGTATTTTGTAATGAAAAGAAGTTTCAGACACACTTAATTACTTAAAAATCAGGAACACATTTAATTTTCAGAAATTACTGATTCTTAATACTTAGAATACAAGTCTATATGAAATAAACAGGAGGGTGGTAGAGGAATGGGGGGGTGACTGACAGACACACAGAGACAGGCTGACTGGCTATAAAAGTCGTTCTGTAGGAACAAAGTCAAACATCTACTGTTTGGATACTTACACTCGATGAACTGACTTCTTATGATCCTTTAAAAGAATTAAGGTAGCTGAACACTTCCAAGTACAACTGGATACATGCAGCCACAGAGGAAAGTGCAGGTAGTGCCCCAGGGTAGTACTGAATACCGATTTAAAAACCAAAGCAGACCTGAGCAAGAAGTATGTTAATACGAAATTGAGAACTTCACAAAACCAGTTACCCTAACCTACCAAAAGCCCAGAGCCAAGGGTCTTGGGGAGAAAGTTCTCTGACTCTTTCCCAAGGTAATCAGCAAAAGGAGGCTGGAACAATACATGAGCTGACCTCAACAAAAAAACAAAACAAAACAAAAGATTCCCTGACCCACTCCCACAGCTCTAGATAAGAGTCTACGGGAACCTACATGGGAAGTTGCACTGCTTAGACTTCTACCCCTGAAAGAGGGCCTGCAGACCCACAGAGGTGCCAAACAGGAGAAGTCCAAACCTAGAGACTCAGAGTAGGGTAAAGGCAATGTGGTAAAGAAGCCTGCAACAGGGATCCTCAGCATCCTGGAAGCAGGAAGATCAGCATGATGTGTGGGGAAAGTACTGTGTGCTATGGGCAGATTAGGGTAAACACACAGGCAGGATCTCCCTAACCACAAAGAGAAACTGACTGAGAACATAATGACCATTTCAGTCTACTGTTTGAATTTATATACTCGTAATCTTTAATTTATATACATACAAATATACATATCTTTAAAGTTAATTTTTTTCCTTAAATTGTTTTTTCTCTTAAAAGAAACAATTTTGCATTTTTAAATGTTCAACTGATAGGTTGTGACTTGTGTCTTGGGAAAGAGTCTCTTCTGCCCATCTTTCTTCTCTCCAAACCTAACAAACAGCATTATCTTTGCTTTTTATACCTCTAGCTTAAACACTTTCCCTTATTCATATTCTTATCTCCACTCATCCCACATGCTACACTGCATTGCATAAGCATTTTCCCCAATCCTAGTACTCCTATCTACAAACTTCAAGTCAAAAGTGTAGCACCTTCCCTGGTAGCTAACAATGGAACTGCTGTAAAGTTATCAGAGTTGAGTGTGCAGTCAGCTTTACCTAAGTGAAGGCAGCCCACAAAGATTCATCAAAAACAAAAAACAAAACAAAAAACAAACATTGTGTTGCTCCAAGGACACGAAAAGGCTTTGTTGGGCTTATACCTTTTCTGAGTCCTGACAGTAAAAAGCATAAAACACGGCAGAGATCTGGAAACAATACCTCACTTTCACACTATATGCTTCCTCCAAATAAAGAAGAAAGCTCAGAGCTAAATCATACCATAGAACAACTCTACTTAGCAAGCAGGGCTACAAAACCTTGTGCCCAACAGATAAAGAATATTGTCTTATCTGTGACACATAACATTTCCTGTAAAACTGAACACATTTTAAGCACACACTGGAGCGCAGTTTTTTCTAGCCTGGTGACTATGGTGCAAATTGTTTAGCTTGAGGGACCTTCTGAGACATTTTTATAAGTTTGCTTTTCTTAGTCAAGCTACAGAACTTATCTTTACAGAAGATGTCATATACACTTTACAATTTTGATGTAGTCTAACCTGTATGACTAACCTGTATCAAAGAGATTTAGACAGATACAAATCAGTATGCTTTGTTGTATGTGTGGGATTGAATTAATTAGTAGAAGAATAGTTTTCACAAGATTTTACTGTGTTTAAATATGCCTAAAATAAACCACTCAAGGTTAGACTCCCTAAGTTTGAACCACCAGCAGCTGCTAAGTCATGTTGCACTGAACTGTCTTCTTGCCTCAGGTGGCTGATCTCTCTTCTGATCTCTCCTCTCAGTGAAGTTCATGGAGGCCCCAGCAATTAAACGTAAAAGAGAGATTAAAATTTCCCATAATAAAACACATTAAAGGAATCAGTTCTATAGGGGATAACAGAGGAATAAATACTTCAATCTGAAGAGAACAATAAATATACCCAAGAGGTCAAAAGGAACAATCAAACTAGCAATACTAGGACAAATAATCTAAAAAGATAAAGACAAAATAAACAATAACAACACACACATCAACAAAATGACAAAAATTAATATGCATTTCAACTAAACACCAATGGTCTCGATTCCCAAATAAAAAGACAGACTACCAGACTGAATAAGGAGCCTTAGTATTGCTGTCTTTAAAAAACACACCTCATCATCAATGATAGACATAACTTAGGATAAAAGAACGAAAAATGGCATTCCATGAAAATGGAACTAAGAAAAAAGCAAGCAATACTATTGTAATATCTGACCAAAACTGAACATGAGATAAGGAAGGGCACTGCATACTCATTAAAGGGAAAAAATCTGCCAACAGGATTACAATCATATATGTACCAAGCACAGTTGCATTTCATTAAAAACAAAAACAAAACCACCATTAGACTTAAAACTACAGGCTGACCCCAACACAGTAATAGTAGGTGAACTGCAAGGTCATCTAAACAAAAACTAAACAGAGAAACTGTGGAATTAAATGCATCATAAATCAAATGGACCAAAAGACATCTATAGAGCATTCAACTCAAACACTATATAGAATTTATATTCTTCTCAGCTGCCCATGAAACTTTCTCCAAAGTCAACTATATATTATGACACAAAACAAGCCTAAAATTACAGCAAACTTCAAATAACATCCTACATCTTATCTTGCCACAACGGAATAAAGAGCTGGGTATCAACAATAGAAACTACGCAGTACACAAACTTATGTTTTACAAACAAATAAAGTCCTACTGAGTGATAACTGGGTCAAGGAAGAAACCAAGAAGAAATTTTAACAATTAAAAAAACTGAATGACGTTGGGTGTGGTGGCACATGTCTTTAGTCCCAGCAATCTGGAGGCAGAGGCAAATAGATCTCTGTCAAAACAAATTCCAAGACAGCAAAGGCTATTGCAAAGAGAACAAAAAAAACAAACCAAAACAAAAAACCAAAACAAAAAAAAAAAACCCACCAAAATAAAAAGAAAACCAAAAACAAGAAAAAAAAAAAAACACCCAAAACAACAAATAAACAAAAACATGACTAAAACTTAACATTCCAAAATCTATGGGACACAATACAGGCAGTTCTAAGAGGAAAAAGTCCATAGCACTAACTGCCTACATAAAAAAAGAGGTCTCAAATTAGTAAGTTCTGATACATCTGAAGGCTATAGAGGTGGTTCTTTGAAAAGTTTGACAAGCCTTTAGCTAAATCAACAACAACAACAAAAAATCCAGATTAACACCAAGTAGATATTACGACATCAAGAAAATTCAGAGAATCATAAGGGTATTAAAAAAATCTATATTCCACCAAACTAAAAAATCTAAAAGAAACAGATGCATTTCTATATACACACGACCAATCAAAGCTAAACCAAAATGAAATAAATAATCTAAATGGAACCATAACATACAACCAGATAGAAGCAATTATTAAAACTTGCCCACCTGAAAATAGCATAACACCAGATGGATAAATTCAGCACAGAATTCTAATGGACCTTCAAAGAACTCATATAAATACTCCCCAAATTATTACACAAAATAGAAAATTAAGGAACATTTTTTTTTTTTTGTTTTTTCGAGACAGGGTTTCTCTGTGGCTTTGGAGCCTGTCCTGGAACTAGCTCTGTAGACCAGGCTGGTCTCGAACTCACAGAGATTCGCCTGCCTCTGCCTCCGGAGTGATGGGATTAAAGGCGTGCGCCACCATCGCCCGGCTTTAAGGAACATTTTTAATTCATTTTTACAAAGCCAGTATCACTCTCACTACAAAAAAAAAAAAAAGATTTCCCCACAAGGAGAGTCATAATCCAAACTCTCCAATGACTAAGAATATGAAAATTCTCAGTAAACCACTTGCAAACTGAACGTGAGAACACATCACATCATCCACCATAATCAAGCGGGCTTCATCACAGGGATGGAGGGATGGTTCAATATACACACGTAAATAAATGCAATCTACCACATAAGAGTGAAAAACAGGAATCTAATGATTATCTCTTCTCTTTAGATGGAGAAAAGGCCTTTGACAAAATCTAACACACTTTCACAAGAAAGTCCTAGAGAATCTAGAAATACAGGGGATCTATCACAACCTAAGAAAGGTCATATATACCAAGACTACAGCCAACATCATCCCAAATGGAGAGAGAGAGAAAAAAAAAAAGAGCATCTATGTCTATTCTCTTCCATCCTATTCAATATAATACTGGCAATCTTAGGGCAATAAAACAAGTGAAGGAGACAAAGGGACTATAAATGTGAAAGGAAAAAGACAAAGTATCCTTATTTATAGATGATATGATTCTATACAGAAAGAATTCTAAAGCTTCTACCAGACAGTTCCTATATCTGATAAATGTATTTTCAAAATAGTAGGATACAGAATTAACACACAAAACCCAGCAGCCTTCCTAAGTACAAATGACAAACAAAATAAGAAATCAAGCAAACAATTCCATTCACAAAAGCCTCAAAACAAAAAATAACAAAAACAAAAAACCTTGGAATAAAACTAAGTGAGTTTAAAAAGTACTTAAAAAAAAAAACATTAAGACACAGAAAAACAAAATTGAAGAAGATACCAGAAGATAGGAAGACCTGCTCCTTCGTGTTCATGTGAAAATGACCATCCCTACCAAAAGTAGTCTACCAATACAATATAGTTTCTATCAAAACCCAAACACAATTCTTCACAGAAATAGGAAAATAGTTTTAAATTCTATTTGGAAACTCAAAATACCCAGGATAACTCAAACAGTTTTGAACAATATAAGGAGGTATCAACATCTCAGATTTTAAGTACACTACAGAACTATCACAATAAAAAACAATATGGCACTGGCATAAAATCAGGTATAGTAATCAATGGAATGGAACTATACCCCTATATATAAGCCCACAAATCTGACTGCTATCCAACTTTTGACAAGCCAGAAACATACTGGTGAAAAGACATCTTCAACAATTGCTGCTGCTCAAACTGGATAGTGGCATGTAAAGGAAATTAGATCCTTATTTGTCACTCTGTACATAAATCAACTCCAAATGGATCAAGGACCTTGATATAATACCTGATAGATACCCCGAATCTGACAGAGTAGAAAGTAGGGAAGGTGCTTGTGCAGCGATGGGCTTTCTGAATAGGATTCCTATAGCACAGTCATTAACTCTAACAAATAAGTGGACATCATGAAGCCAAAAACTTCTGAAAAACAAAGAACACTACCATTGAGGGAAGAGAGCCTACAGGGGGAAAAACACTTTAACAGCTATACTTCTGACAGAGGTTAGAATCTAGAATATAGGAAGAACTCAAAACAGTAAACATCAAGAAAACCAACAAGAGGCATAGACCTAAACAGAATGCTATGAAAAGATGAGCTACGAATGGTTAAGAAACACTTTTTAAAAAAATGTTCAACATATTTTTAGCCAGAGAAATACAAATTAAAACTACTTTTGAAATTTCACCTTAGAGTAAAGGCAGAATGGCTAAGACGAGAAAAGCAAGGAAGAAAGAAACAACAAATGCCAATGTAGATATGGGGAAAGAAAAATGGTAATTTACTGTTGATGGGAGCACAAACTGGTTTAACCACTATGGAAATCAGTATGAATACTCAAAAAAAAAAAAAAACTAGAAAAGATTGTCTTAGTTTGGTTTTCTATTATTGCAAAGAGACACCATGACCACAACTCTTATAAAGAAAAACATTTAACTGGGGCTGGCTTACAGGTTCAGAGGTTTAGTCCATTATCATTATGAAAGGAATGGCAGTGTTCAGACAGACATGGTGCTAACGGAGCAAGGAGTTCTGTATCTTGACCTGCAGGTACCAGAAGTGAAAACTCTGTGCCACACAGGGAGTACTTGAGCATATGTTACCTCAAAGCCACCTCTACATTGACACACTTCTTCCAAGGCCACACCTACCCCCACAAGGCCACAACTCCTAACGGTGCCATCCTCTATAGGTCAAGCATTCATACACGTGTCTATGGGGAACCATATTTATTCTAACTACCACATTCCAAACTCCTTGGCTCTCATAGGCTTGTTACCATAATGCAGAACTGCATTCAATTCAACTTCAAAAGTTGCCATAGTCTGTAATTTCTTTTAAGTGTCCATCTTTACTCTAACAGTCTCAACCCTGTTTAAATGTTTGAAGTCTCTTCTGAGATTCATACAATCTTTTTTTAATGGCAATCCCCTGTACAATCCAGAATAAAAAAGCACATCATATACTTCAAAAATATAATGGCACAGGGTATATATTACCATTCCAAAATGGAGGAAAGGGAGCACAGTGAGGAAATACTGGACCAAGGCAAAGCCAGCTGGGCAAACACCAAACTCTGCATCTCCATGTCTGATGTCAAAATGTTCTTCGGGTCTCCAAAACCCTTCAGCTTTGCTGACTGTAACACACTTCTTCTCTTGGGCTGGTTCCACTCCCTCTTAGCATCTCTCCTCAGCAGGTATCAAATGACTCTGGCATCTCTAACATCTTGGGGTCTCCAAAGAAATCCAGGCTTCACAGTCACAGCTTCACACAATGGCCTTCATGAAGGCTTCACATGCCTGGCCTCAGCAGCTTTCTTTGGTCGAGGAGGGTGAACCCATATTTCCTTTCTTTTTGTATCCTTGACTCTACAGACAGAACCACCTGTCCAAAACTGCTGCATTCTGCTGCTTTCTGGGGCTGGAACATGGTCCCCCTTATTCAATTACATCTTCACCAGATTTCTGGTTTTGATGGTTACCTTTACTGCCTGAGCTCGGCTGTCCTGGAACTTGCTGTGTAAACCAGGCTGGCCTTGAACTCAGACACCAGCATGCCTCTGTCTCCTGGGTGCTGGGATTAAAGATATATACCACCATACCTGGGCCTAAATTGTTAATTCCTTTTCACTATTTGGAAGTTAAGCTGGGAAGGATCTTGCCCTGAGGAATCTACTCCCTTTATTCCATTTGACATGAGGCTTACCTTTAATCTGCTTATTTCCTTGAACATGGGATTTAGCTTTATTCTACTTCTGGTGTTCTTTTTCTCCTCAAATTGTACATTTTGCATTTTTCTTTGCTCAGCTTGCTTCTTTCCATTATAGATCTTCACAAGAGTGAATGTTAACAACCATACAACAGTCACTACTAGGCTGTTTTGAGATTTCCTCTGCCAGTAGAATATAAAACTCACTTTACCCTCAAGCAGACTTATCAGACAAGGGCAAAAACCATCCACATTCTTTACCAAAATATCACAAGAACAGTCTCTAGGGAACATGCCAACATTCTTCTCTTGAGCCAGGTGCTCTAAGTTCAAATCGTCCTCAGCACCACTGTCTACCATGTTCCTATTGGTATGGCCCATTAAGCCCACATAAAACACTCAGCTGTTTTTCTAATCCAAACTTCAAGTCCACATTTCTCCAAATGAAAGCATGATTAGGTACTATCACAGCAAAACCCCAGTCCCTGGTACCAACTTCTGTCTTAATTTGGGTTTGTATTTGGTAAAGAGATACCATGACCACAGTAAGTCTTATAAAGGAAAACTGGGGCTAGATTACAGTTTCAGAGTTTATTATGATCATGGCAGAAAGCATGACAGTGAGCAGGCTGACGTCCTAGAGAAGCTGAGAATTCTTCATCTTCATCTGCAGGCAGCAGATACAACTGTGTATTGGGCATAGCTTGAGTCCTCAAAGTGGCAAACTTCTTGCAACAAGACCACACCTGCTCCAAAATGGCAGAGCTCCTAATAGCGCCATTCCCTGTAAGCCAAGCACTCATATATGAGTCTATGGTGCTATAGCTATTCAAACTACCATACAGATATACCACAGGACAAAGCTATTCCATTTTTGAACATAGACCCAAAGGACTCTATATCCTACTACAGAGATGCCTGCTCACCAATGCCCATAGCTGCTCTCCTCACAATAAACACAAAATGGAAACAAGCCTAGACGCCCATCAACAGATAAATGGACACTGAAAAGGAAGTATATTTACACAATGGAATTTTAGTCACCTGTTACAAAAATGAAGTTAGGAAATTTACAGGTAAATGAAATGAAGTTGGAAGCAATCAGTGTGTGTGAGGTAACCCCAAATTGAGAAAGACAATCAGTTCATGTTTTGCCTTATTTGTAGATGTTAACTGTGAATCTTCAGATTGTGTATATTTTGTCTGGAATACCCATAGATGTTATAAATTAGTAAAGAAGATGGTCTTAAGGAAGATTATATAGAACATGGTTGTATAAAGGGTTGAACTAGAATAATGAAAGATGAAGTAATGAATTCAAGTGGGGGATGGAAGTGCAGGGCAGAGGAGGAAAAAACAGGATAAATAACACTAAAAGACTTTTGAAAGAGCCATATGGTAACCAAATGTAGAAGCTCCCGTACACGTACGTACACACACACACACACACGAGAGAGAGAGAGAAAGAGAGAGAGAGAGAGAGAGAGAGACAGACAGACAGACAGACAGACAGACAGAGACACAGGGGGTATTAGTGTGGAGTTACACTATAATGGGGAAGACAATGGACTTATCTATGCTGCATTTGTGAGACAGGTGTCACTAGATCCTGCTGACATAGCAACTATGATCCGTAAGACCTTGAAGAGTAGGCACAACAATTTTTGTCATTCACATTGCACAAGTGAGAAACAATGATCTGGACAGTTTTCCAAATTCCCACTTTCCATTCTCAGCTCCCACAGCCATCTCTCTTTAGGCTGGACACACCACATTTGTTTCAGCTAATGGACTGGTAAATGGAAGGCATATAACAGATTCTATTCAGTAGCTAATTTCCCAGAACTTCCCATCCTTCCTTACTTGCAGGTGGAAGTGAATTTGTAAACCCACAGCAACACTGCTGTCCTGTGCCTGAGTCTAAGTTTGGAGAGAAACAAATCCCTGTGTTCTTTTACCACTATACGACTGGGTGTCTGGGTGGAAAGAGAAGAGAGGCACATACAATTACTTCACAATATAGGGAAGAGGGGCAGAAATCAGCTTTGGCCATTAGGGT
>NC_022016.1:10668906-10718452 GCF_000317375.1 Microtus ochrogaster
AATAAATAAATAAATAAATTGGGGGGGGAGGGAGGGTGAAAACTAATGTTTTAAAGATATAAAAAGATCTTGATAAATGAAAAGCATAAAGAACTGCTAACTCACTGAATTGTAAGAAAACAAGGACATGGAAAATTCCTTAGTTACTGGTACTTACCAGCCATTATTTTCTAGCACATAGTAGTAAACAGCAGTATATAAAGCAGGAGTTGTGTAGCCTCTTCAAAAGAAAACATGTTGGTAACTTATTAAGAGCCCAGCATTACAGATATCACCTAATCAAATTGGTAAAAGCTTCTCTATAAAAATAAAGACAAAAGATTAATGACACACTGCAATGTCCAGAGCTGCAGGGACAGTCTTAATGAGATGAACTGGGCAAGGTTTGCTGGAGTAAGTAAATTAGCATAATAGATCACGTAAGTACTAATGAGACATAACCAGCTGACTTTCCACCTCACTTTTCCAGGGACATGAACTCCACAGCTTCCCGAACAGCACACATCATAAAACAAAACATAAATCATCTATACATTTCTTGAAACAAAAGGGAAAGAATATAGGTAAGAAAAGATTGGGACTTCCTAAGAAAAACAGATTCTGCCTCTCAGTGAGACAGCAGGAAAAGGCAGAACTTTAATTTGTGACCTTGAAAAAAAGCGTATGTATTTGCTCTCATACACACAATCTAGAATTAACCATAAATATAACTCACACTTATGCAATATGAAAGCAGAAGAGGGTCTCTTTTGGGTGAGGAAAGAGAAGACAGTAGGGATGAATGTGTGAAACAGGTTTGTTACATTATCTAAACTTAAAAAAGGCCAGGAAAGGTGGCGCACACTTGTAATCCCAGTTGAGGCAAGAGGATTGCTACCTGTTCAAAGTGAGCCTGTGATATGAAGTAAGACCCCATGCTAAAAACAAAATAAAAATCATGATAATAGTTTGTGAGTTTTAATCCTAAGTCTCAAAGAATGAGTATCAAAGTAATTTCAATTTCTTCTATTAAAGCTGTCATTCACTGATAGTTCCAGTTCTGATCCTTAGTCTCTGGTGATCCACAAGGACTTGACACGATCAGTCCCAACACAGCAGACGACCATGTCAGATACGTGTGTGCAAAGACAAGAGCACTGAGAACTTACCTACACGTGCATGGACTTTACTCTCAAAACCCAAATCCAAAGTGTTGATTAAAAACAATCAAGGAGGAAGACCACTTACTGGTACTAAAGGCTTTACTGTAATAAACCAAATATATTTACAATTTATACAAATGTTGAACCAACAAAAATACAAAAAAAAATCACAAGATGCAAAATCAAGAAACAAGTTCGTTGGAGACACCACTGCTCTACAGAGGACTCAACGTGAAGTAAACTGCAAGGAACAGAAAAGTAAGCTCACAGTTGGGGCAAGGTGTGACTGACAGGCAGCAGCTTGCTCCTCTAGCCCACATTTGTGGCCTCTGTATGGTTGTGGTGTCCAAAGGTAGACAGGTGACTGTCTATTCATAGACTTGTTGCCTTTTCTTTGTAGACTCAAAGCAGTTCAGTGTCAGCGTTTGGAAACAGATTTCTTCGAATGTTTTTGTTTGTTTGTTTGTTCTTTTTAATTATAACTTTTCTATTTCTACAAATTTCAAACATTTGGCCCAATTCAACTGTAAATACGAAGCCATAGTGTTTTCAGTAGATGACTTCATACACGGTAGCCTTTTTGTCCCCTGAGCCAGTGACTATGTATTTATCATCCACAGAGATGTCACAGCTAAGCACTGATGAGGATTCTTTGGACTGTAAGAAAAAACAACAGGCAGAGGATATTTAATGTGTTCCATTTTAAGGTAACCTCATTAGTTGTTTCAAAGGACACAAGGTAGCACACTTCTGTACCTGGAATATGCTGGCTCCGTACGGTGTCCGCCAGGCATTGAGGAGGTTGTCTTTTCCAGTACTCACAAACCACTTGCCTAGGATTAGCAAAGGAACATATAACTTCAGCAATATTAAAATTTCCCCTGTTGGAATTAATTGTAATACAGCACTGTTTTGTGTGTGTGTGTGTGTGTGTGTGTGTGTGTGTGTGTGTGTGTGTGCGCGTGCGTATGTGCACGTGCACAAACAGGTCAGGAGGCATGTGTGAAGGTGAAGAGGACAGCTTGTGGACTTGGATCTCTTTCCCCCTTTCTGAGGCAGGGTCTCTATTACTGTTTCTATTGCTGCCCTATTAGCTTCTGGCTTCCATTCTCCTGTTTCAGCTTACTCTCAGCTCACTGTAGCAGTTTGGGATTATAGGTGTTCCCTAGCTCATCTAGCTTTTTAACATGGATTTCAAAGACTGAACTCAGGTCACGAAGCTTGAATAATAAGTGCTTTTACCCATGGAATGTGGAATGATCTAGTTGGCCCAAAAGAGTTTTGTTTTTTTGTTTTTGTTTTTTTCTGAGACACAGTTTCTGTGTAACAACCCTGGCTGTCCTAGACCTCTTTGTAAACCAGGCTGGTCTTGAACTCACAGAGATTCACCTGCCTCTGCCTCCTACGTGCTGGGATTAATGTTGTGGACTACCACGCCTTGCTCAAAAGAGAACATTTTTAACATGTGAAGTATAATGTCCAAAGGGTTGGTCTATAAAATCCAAGTAAGTTCCTTGGTGTGATCCTGTTTGTAACCAAAAATTGTCAAAGGGCTGAGGAGACGGCTAAATATCTGCAAGCTTGTCCATGAGTTCAGATTTCTGGCATGTAA
Organism: Microtus ochrogaster; assembly: GCF_000317375.1. Classification (NCBI taxonomy): domain Eukaryota; kingdom Metazoa; phylum Chordata; class Mammalia; order Rodentia; family Cricetidae; genus Microtus; species Microtus ochrogaster. The sequence goes on from NC_022016.1 coordinate 10,671,661, forward strand.
CCTTGTGTACTTGGAATCCAACTCCCAGAGATAAGTTGGGGAAGGGCATAGAACAGGTAAGCATTGTGCACTTGCTGGCCATCTAGCAAGCTCAAAGTTTAGTGAAAAGCCTTCCTCAAAATCAAGATGATGAGAGGCTTTAGGATAAATGATGAAGACCACAGGCTTCTACACCCACCTGAGCTTGTTGTGTGTGTGAGCACGTGTGTGTGTGTGTGTGTGTGCTAGTACAATGAGTCATTTAATACTTTATTCAGAATCACAGCCATTTTCAGTCTTATGGAAATAATAAGAGCAAAAAGAATTAAATACTGAACTTATGTGAAATGTTTGTCATATCAGATACCTATAGAACGTCCAATTTGGGTTAGTTACACATTCACCCATCTATTCTCACTGCTAATGAACAAATATATGACCATTCGAAGCACAAAGACAGTCTCCTCATAGACTTTCCTTTCTGTTCTCATTCAGAGGAAAAGAGTCTGGGTGCAGCTAACCATACATCTGCCCCTGTATCCTCAGTATAGTCAGCACATAGTGATTCCCACCATTCTTGAGCACTAACAATTACCCCCACCCCTACCACAAAACAAGTTGTGCTCAAAGCTTATTTCAGTGCCTGCTGACTTTTCTCAAATTAACAAAGCAGGCTGAGACAGACATTGCTCGCCTCTGAGGGTCAACAGAATTATAAATTAGAATTACTGCATCCAGCTGCACGGAAAGGAACATTTTCCCCCTCAGACACCATCTCTAACCATGCTTTTAAGAAGTATTTTCCATTCAGGCCACTGACAGTCTTGCGGCTAAACTCACCACAATAAGCAAATTTTAGGGACAACACGCAGCTCTCATGAAGGTGCAGCTGGTACTTGTCAGGCTTGTTCACGTGCAGAACTTCCACGTTGCTGCTTTCCATCCCCACAGCAAGCCACTCCCCAGTTGGGCAGTATCCCAAGGAGAAGATCTGTTATAAGTAGGATGAGATCACTGATGATTTTACTCAATAAATTAAGAAAGTGAAAAGGCACAAGGGATGGCAAATCGAGGTTTAATTAGCCAGCTCCAGTCTGGAAGAGGCATGAGATGCAGCAAAACCCAGGACCCTCTACTGAACAAGCCGAAGACTGAACAGTTTCATCCATGCTGTGAAGTAAGAAATTATCCTGGAGAATGGCATTAAAAGTTATCATAAAGATATACTAACTGACATACTTGTGCAAGAAAAGATGATGTCTAGAATCTGAAATCCAGTGTTTGGAGTGAGGACAGCAGAACAGACTGGCCAGCTGCTGGCAACTGCTTAGGAGAGGTAATGCACACAGCTAACTCTGTACTTGTTACAGGCTTACATACATTTGACATTTATGACCATTAAACATTTTCAAAAGTATAAAAATGGTGACCAAAAATAATATCCTGAGTATTCTACAGAAGGATAGATCAGGAAATATAAAAACAAAATACTAGTAGTCACCAAAAATCAGTATTTAGTGAGCAACTGTTGAACTGGGTTGTCCTATAGATATGCCTGTGAAGGATTTCTTAGTTTTTGCATTATTTAAGTAGAAAGACCCCAAATATAAGTCACCACTTCATAGGCTGAACCTTGGACTGTATTTTGGACATAAAGATTGTGCTAGCGTGTGTGCAATACTTTCTTCCTCTCTGCTCCTTGACTATGGATGCCAGGTGACCAGCTATCTCAAGCTCCTGGCACTGGAACTTATGACAAAGGCTGCCTGTAATATGGAATAGTCATCTGAAATAAACCCTTTTCCTTTAAGCTGCTTTTGTCATGGTATGTTATCAAAGCAACAGAAATGAGATTTTTACCCTATGTTTTATTTTATTACTAGTAAACAAGCAAGCAAATAAACACCGAGTAGTAACAAAAGAACAACTCTAACCATGATGAAGGCACCAGAAAAGCGCAAGCACTGCCTTAGCCCAGGAAGTCTAGATCCAGACATGTGACATCTGATTACTTCCCAAAAGTTACTATGTCTTTATATTGCTTTAAAACTCCAGTTAGTAATAACAGACATCTTCAAGTCTAGTACTCCGTAGGACTGCCTTGCATTTGAAGCTAGTCTGAAGATAGTCTACAGAATCAGAACCTATCTTAAAACAAAACAAAATACTCCAAGCAAAGATCTAGTTGGTCATATTTTTTTCTATTTAAGAACATTTTTACACTATGTATTCTGATCATTTTCCCCTCTACCATCTCCACAAAGATGCTTTTCACCTCCTTACCCACCCACCCTCCCTACCCACTTTTACATTCTCTTAAACACACATACACAAACACAAAAACACCAATAAGACAAAAATGCCCAAACAAAACAAAAAGCATACCCCTACAAAACCCGGAGTCTGAGGTATGGGGCCTGCCCAGAGTTCAGGAGATCTACGTGGCAATGCTCCACTGGAGAACACTGATTTTCCTTTGCTAGTGAATATCAAAATTACAAATAGCTTTTTAGTTAGGGATGGGACCCAATGTCCATTTGCCCCCTTAATGCTGGGACTTCGCCATGATTGTTTTCAAGGTTAAGAAATGAGATGGGTATCCATATGATCTTAGATTTCTTAAAACAAATCAATATTCATTCCACACTCATTCTGCATTTGATAGTGAGAATATAAACACAACAAACTATATCCTGCTGAAGGAAACATGTATATTCTCTACTGCATAAACTCCTTTTACCAAAACTATGTGTACATAGGCATCTTAATGTTTTGTAACTGTTCCCTCCTTCGGCAGGGGCAGATGAAGAAGGTGCTGTACTCTATGGTTTTAAGCATGTCACTTTAAATTTAATGTAGATCTGTTTATCTGGCTGCCCTGATGCTGCGGTGGGAGAATGATCCATACAAGCCCTCTGACTCCACAGCAGGCTGGAGCCAAGCACTCACCTGGGATGTGAAGTCATGCTGCTGTAGCTGCCGCCCTTCTCTCAGGTCCCAAGACCTCACAGTGTTATCCAAACCGCCTGTCCAGAGCTTGGTGCCATCATTAGAAATGTCAATACAGCTGGCTCCGTCTGTGTGGCCCTGGAATTGCCTGATAAAACAAACCAGACTGAATAATGATTTCCTGCCAGAGCTCAAAGTAAACACTGTTGTGTTGTTGGTTTTGGACTCACTGTGTGTCATCTCAGTGTCTGTTGGTGTGCAATATCAAACTAACCTTCCCCCGAGGAGCACAGGAAACAGCCCCTGCAGGCTCTGTTTCTTTTTTCAAGATCCAAGGCCTAAAGAAATGGAATGGCATTGCAGGCTGCTGCCAGAAGAAAAGTATGCTACTAGGGCCACCTCTGATAAATAGGCCCAGTGAAACTCTTCCAAGGTCTGGAAAAGAGTTTAAGTACTAAAAGACAATAAAGATAGACAAACAAAACCCAAATCATTTCCTTAAGGAATAAAAACCTGTCCGTCAGTGGCCGAGGTTTGAACCCACAGAAAGGAAAAGGCTTATTCCAAGAACACACATTCAGAAGAGAACTGACCAGCAGTGCCCTTTCTGCTAGCACAGTGTGAGCTCTCCTGTGTACTCAACCTTGCCATTCTGAATCAGAAAGGGCCTTGCATTAGGAAATGTGGACTTCCAGAGACCAAGGGTCAAGCACGCCTCTTGACCTCAGAGGTGCTAGGTAGAGACAAAGAAAAGGACTGAGGACAACAGACACTTGCCAGATCCCACCCCCAATGCAAAGCTTTCTTTATAGGGGACACTCATGCAACGTCCAAAGAGCATTCAAATCAACTGGATGGCAGGGATTTTTGACCCCTGAAAGGGCATGAGGCAATAAGACAGGCTGGCAGTGGAGAGAGCAACATGAGCACAGAAGGGTCTGGGATTGGCAGATGGGGAGGGTACATGCAGTGACTCTCACAAACGTGACTCTACATGCTGAGCATGCACTGGCCAGGGCAGATCAGAGAGGTCAGGACCCACCTTCAGAACCAGGAAAGACCCAGCATAGAACTGCTTAGGAATTTCAATGCCAAGAAGGTCCTTTCTTTCTCTAGGCCCCCCATACCTTATTGCCACAGAGCGCCAAGCTTAGAATTTAAAAGTGTAAGGGAAGGAAGAAAATCACCACTGCTGCCCCGAATTCTCAGCCAAGATATGAGCCAGAAATCGTTCTCTCACAAATTCAATCTCTAGTTCAGGTCCTGTCCCAACTAGTCCCCTCACCCCACACATGCCCAGTACTCCTGCGGTTGCCCAGAAAGTGAACCTCAACAGGGCTAACAGGCCTCTCTATGATCACCACAGGCTGAAGGAGTCCTTGTGGTACCTTTCTTTTCTTCAAACAACTGTCACAACCTTTTTCCTTCATCCTGACTTCTTACCACCTCTTCAGCTGAGTTAATTATTAGTTCTTTATGCCAAACATCTCTCCCTAAGGACTATCAGCACTAGATGGGTGCTGCTCCAGCCTCCCCCTTCTTGCATACTCTACTGTGACTGCCAAATTGTTGACTGTTGAGAATATGCTGTGTCATAGAGCAGCCACCGGCCACACATGGTCAGTCCAAATTAAAAGACATATAAAACAAACCTGCCCCCACCCCATATATATATGATTGGTGCTTCTCCAGGCAGCCAGCATACAGAATGCCAGACCTGACTACAGGGCCAATGCAAAGTAACTTCTGTGCCTGGGTTCCTCATCTATAAAGTAGAGGTTAGCAATACAGACAGATGAGATTTAAAATCCTCCTGTTTCCATTTCCCAAAGGCTGGGGTAATAGGCCTTTACCACTACACTTGACTTAAGTGCTTACTCTTAAACATAGTTTTTTGGAGCACCTCTGGTATGAGCACTAAATGGAGCCAGATTAGCTGCTGAGGGAAGAGGAAGAATCTAGAAGCCTAGCAGAAGCCCATGTGTTCCCAAGAGCAATGACCCTCTTAGTTAGCTACAGAAATATAGATACTTTAAAGCCATTTTGTGCTTTCAATTCATGGAAGCTCATTTTTAATATTCTTTTGTTGTCTTGTGTCAGTAGATTTCCGTTCGCACAAACAAGACTCTGGCCAAGCTCAAAACATCTACATTAGAGGCCCTTGTGTTGTCATTTATTCCACATAATATTGTTCCTTGACAAAGCAAGATCTTTCATCTCAATGTGGACCAAAGAATGGGAACGTGATGTATTGATGACACTCTGGCATATGGAAAGACTGTATTCCTCACCCACAGCTGGCCACGGTTTGCCTTTGTATCCACACTCAACAAAAGCAGCGTCTTATTTGAGGCTTCCCCTAGGAAGGACCCTGTACTCACCTCACCAGGGTCTGGTTGTGCAGGTCCCACACTGCGATGTTGCCATCACTGCAGCAAGAGAAGCAGACCTTGGAGTCAGGGCTGATGGCCAGGGCATAGCAGGCAGGGGCTGAGGATGTCAGCTCTGCCTTTATGCGAGGAGTTGGAGCTGCCAAGTCCCAGATGGACAAAGTACTGGCTTCCCCTCCTACTATGAGAGTACAGCCATCAGGTAGCAATTTACAGGAACGGATGTAGTTATCTCTATTCTGTGAAATAAAAGAATGTAATTACTGTAGAACATTGTCAACTGATAATACTGTATATTCCTAAATGCTGTTCTGGTTTTTAAACTTCAAAAGAGACGTTTCATGGACATTCTATTTTACAGGAAAGATCAGGGTCCAACTGCTATGGTTTTCTTCCAAAGAGTAAACAAACTCACAGGGCTGCTCAACCGTGTTCGTTCCTGATTTCCAACTGCACAGACAGACCCAAAAGCATACATCTTGTAGATATGTAGGCAATACAGCCGAGTCTGAAGACTGTACAGGTCTAACAATCTTAAGGCAAATGGATGGATGTCTTTAAACTCTCATTGGGGTGGCTGGGTGCTTTGAGAGACAATTGTTTCTATTCCTGTCTTACTGAAGCTATGGAAGGAAGGCAAAATCATCTCCCCCACTTCTTCAACAATACCAAACCTGTTTGGAAGGGTTTTCCTGCCATATTAGCAAATGTTGAAGGTTTGGTATTTACCTGGAATTTACAAAGAAATTTAAAGGTAAGCAGATTGCAGGGATCAAAGTCCAAAAGTACTGTCTTTTCTATTGCATGGGACACCATTTTAGAAAGCATGTCTCAAGAGTGAGCTCCAAACCACCACAAAACATCTCCAAAAACAAACTCATCAACACTAGGACTTAACCCACATAGTAGCAGTAATGGAAACCTGCCCAATTTGGGGGAGGGGGAGGGGCTTGAGCAGCCAACAGAAAACAGAGGGGATTCTATTCCCTCCTAATAGAAGTAAAGCTCAGGCCCCTCATGCTCGCTCACCAGACAATCCAGCTGAGAGACGGGGCTCTTGTTGCCAGGGTGGCTGATGTCCCAGACCTTAACGCAGCCCTTGCCACCTGTGTACACGTGCCTTGTGGGGTTGCTAATGGTCACTGCGCACACCACCTCCCCATGGTTGAGGGTGTTGATCTGCCGAGCATGTCGGGGGATCCCAGGTCCAATGAGGGCATCAGGGGGAAATGGGACAGGCTGCATCTGGCCATCAGCAGTAACATGGAAGGAGTACGCTCTGCATGAAAGAAAAAAAGACAGACTTATCACAAAGGGAGCCATAGCCTGGAGACGGGAAAAGGTGGGAACTTCTTTGTCAAGGCTTCCCCTTTTGAAATTAAAATATACTGAAGAATTTTCTACTGGAAAACATTTAAAGTCTATATTCAAGCTACTATTTTTATAATGTTCTAAAACAGAAAACTCCATTTTAAATATTTTAATACATAAAAATAGTTCTTAAAAATTTTAGAAAGCATTCTCTCAAATCTTGCTATAAAAATGTGTGTCTAAAGTGCCTTGGCCTTCCACATACCTTATATATGATTTCTTAGTATAATTTAAAATACTTAAGATAAAGTCTTTAAGAACTCTAATCACAAAGTAAATAATACCTTAATATTAAAGTAAAAATGAACAACAGCTTTTGGGGCTGGAAGAACACTCAGTGGTTAAGAGTACTGACTGCTCTTGCAGTTCTATTCCCAGCACCTACATGATGTCTCAGAAACATCAGTCACTCTAGTTCTAGGGGCTCCAACACCCTTTTAGTCTCCATGAATACCACATATGTGTGGTATAATTAATAATACATAAACATAATTTTGAAAGACCAAAAAGAGCTTTTTAAAATATACTACTTTAAGTTTTTGACTCAAACTCCTTTTGTATAACCAAAGAAGGGGGAAAAAAAGGTGATTCTTATATCAGATGACAGAGATTTCCTGCCAGCAATTTTTCATATTTACCCAAGAACCACCAGTCCCAGTTTTATTCTGAGGCAAGACACCCAGCTAAATGAGCATCTTCCATGCCTCCCTTTAGTCAGGGCACCACCCTTTAATGAGAGGCAGACAGAACTTGTTGAGGGCATGGTCAACCTAATCCTTTACTTGAAAGAAGAGCAGGAGAGGGGAACATCTGAGAACTTTTTAAAATTTTGCCATGAGCCTAAAATTTAAAAAACACTTCTAAAAATTAAAGTTTGCAAGATTTCAAAAGTGAAGCAAACTGGGGGCAGCTCAGGGCTGGGCCCTTGCTGGGATGTGCAAGGCCTTAGAAGAGATGCCTGTCTTCCCAGGGCCTAACTAAACAAGCTGACTGAACTCAGGAAGCCCTTCAGACTACAAGGTGACTTTGAAGATGGGAAGTAACTGCGGAAGGAGGTAGAAGATGCTGCCCTCGGCTGCTGACTTTCATGAGAAGTCCATGCTATTTGTCTGCTGTTCACTTCCCAAGTAAGCCCAGATGAGCCAGGTACTAGCCATGCAATTTTATCTCTGGCAACAAAATTCAACATGTTTTTTTTTTCTTCCAACATATTATTACTTGACCCCCAAGAGGCAGCCCACAATGGGCATCACAAAACACACAGCAAAGGGACTTTAGAGAACAGCAGGCACACAATGTTTCCACTCCCTTTCCAGGCTGAAAAGTACTGTTTCCCTCCTATCTCGGACACCACAAGATCTAGGAGTTTAAGTCACTGAGCATAAACAAAGCCTGCCAGATTGTTCTATTCCTGCAGCCTACATCTGTAAAAATGTGTCCTTTCTGGATCATGTCCTTGACATTTTAACACATATAAACACCATTAATACTAACACAGTTCTCAGACTTTTATTTTTCTAATAACTCAATTTGTGCAAAACAAAACTGAAAACTTATACTCAACATCAAGTCTCTATGAGACTGCACTCAAAACGAACATTTATCAGCATGGAAATAAAAAAAAAACAAACCAGGCTACTATTCCCCTCCACAGAGGCAGAATATCAAATAAATGAAGACTTTGAAATTTTCCTCCCAAAGGAAAGATCTTACATGTCCACTATTTCCCAGAAAACTGGCTCCAGTGGCTCCTATCCACTGTGATAGGCAAAGAATAATAATGGTTGCTCTGATATTCTGGTTTTTCTTCTTTCCCCTTGCATTATAGAGGATTGAATCCAAAGCCTTATACATGCTGGGCAAGCTCTCTACTGCTGAACTGTTTCTCTAGCTCCTTTTGAAAACGTTTATTTTGAGGCAGAGTCCTACTAAGTCATCCAGGATGGCCTTGAATTTGTCATCTTCCTGTAAAACCTTCCCAATTAGCTAGGGTAGCAGTTGTGTGCCGCCAGATAGTTTAATTTAGTTTGAATTACAGAGCCACAGAATGGGAGGCATGCAGAACTTTCTGGGAGAATATATACATACATACATACACACACACACACACACACATATTTATATATTCACGCCACATGCCTTAGCCCTTGTTTCTTCAATCCTCAAAATCCGTGTTTTTTTTTCAACCCAGCAAAACCCTCTGTATTCTTAATACATAAATATATACGCATATTACAGTTATCTGAATAAAGAACCACACTACTTCTTATGGGATATCTGCAGCTTCAATCAAATAGTACTTTGCTGCTCTTGGAGACAAACCTACCAAAACCCAGAGGTTTGAGTATATAACTCCTGTCCTAGAAGATAACTGGCAGGGCAAAATCCAGTAGTAAGTGATGTAACAGTTCTATTTCATTTCTGTTGGATAAAGTATGCTGACAACAATCACCTAAGAGGAGAAGGTGCACCTGGTTTGCAATTCCATGTTACAACCCACTACTATGGGAAAGTCAAGGGAGGAACTTAAAGCATCATGTCCAGGCAAGAGCATAGAGAATAAACACATGGGCTTTTGCCTCTTAATATTATTGAGGACATCCTTCCTAAAAAATAGAGCTGCTCATAATGGGATTCATATATCAATTAATAATCAAGATAATCTCCCACAGACATGCCTACAGGACAACTATATCTAGATAATTCCTTATTAAGACTCTCTTTCCAGGTGATTCAAAGTGCATCTAGATCTACTATATAGAGTTGAATTATTAACACAGTGACCTCAAATACCACGTACCATGACCCATGGCCAGGGTCCTAAAGAGACAAATGAGTATTCAATTGGTGCAGAAGAAACACTGCCATAAACGACACAACTAGATTTCACTATTTTTAAAGAATGGTGGTTGCGATGTAGGGAGAAGCTGCCCATCTGAATTTCTGACTAGAAGAGCAATGGCAGAGCACAGGCAGAGGATGAATTCTCTTTATGCCGTCAATCAAGATGAAAACCTACAGGTGAGAAAAAATTTCATCAGGTGCTCTTTCAGCAATTTCAGATTTTCAGGGGGAGGCTATTTTATCTCCAATTAGATTCCTGTTAATTACAGACTTAAATGTTTAAGATTAATAAAGTATCTGTACCAAGTAAAGATAGGAAATGGTCTGCTAGTCTTTGGGTGACCCATTTCCCAGATGTGTTCTTCTTACAACATGGGGGCCAGTAAGCATCATACTGTGGCCATTTAAAATGGATTCACAGTGCAATGAGAGCTATGAACACCCATCTGCCCATGGGAAGCCCATACGAATGCTAATACATCAGTCCTAGGGACCTGAGAGTAAGCAGGGCAGCCCAATGAGCTAGAGCCTGGGCAAATGAACAACCAGAACACACAGGCAATGAGCTCTCCTAAAGGGATCCATATGGAAAAAAACAAGAAGGAAACAGAGATGGTTGGAATCATTCACCCACAAAAATAACAGAAACTTTCCACAACCCATGTCTTGACAATGTTAGAGACCCCAAAGGAGATTTATCTTCTCTATGGGTGAGGAATGAGGCATAACAACACCAATTAGGGTGGAGAATTTGCAAACAGGGAACACAACTGTGGTTCCTTATCCCACGGGGATACATTTCTGGGCCCCAGATGAATGCCTTAAAAACAAACAAACAAAACAGAACAAAAACCACCACACTATAGCTTCCCAAAACAAAATCTATGGTGAATTTTAACTTAAAAATCATTAAGAATAAGACAGTAATAATGTAATAACAAGTATCACACATTCTAATCAAATTATGAGCACCACCCTTACACTCTGAGTCCACTATTACTAAAGACACAAACAACACCAAAATGCACAAACCACAACAGATGACCTTGACTGGGATGGCACCACTCAGGGGGCAGAGGTAAGGGAACCCTGAATTTGAGCTTAGATTGGGTAGTGTAGCAAGATTGTGACCCACTGTATATCCATTCACTGTATATGGAGCAGAACCAAGGGACAAGAGAGCAACTGATTTCCCATGTGAAATGAAGCAAATCTACTTACTACTCAGAATGCCAGAATCTAATTTCTAAGTGTCATATACCAAAACATACACACTTACACATATTCCCTCTCTAAATGCATGAATAAAACCTGTTTGTTTATACTGATAATAATTTCAGACTGCACTTGACCTGAAACTGTAGATAAGTGATGACTATACTGTGAGTATATTTAGACCTCAACTCCAGATGCGGTCAGACAAAAGAATGGCTTATGTTTATACAAACTTAGTGATAGGCAAAATGCATAGGTTAGGAATTGGTTCCCCTCATGACTGAAGTGACAAGCAGAGATTTGGAGAGGATTCACATTGCTCCTCAGTCTGAGCAGTGTTCTAAGAGGTAGGTATCGGCAGTAAAAGGCAATTGAGGGGTACACACAACACATGCACTGCTCTGCACCTGCATTACACCTGCACAATTGATGACTTTGATTTTTCAAGAAAAGGTAGATAGAAGGTCTCCTAACCAACCCACCCACCATATTATGTAGAGAGACCCCGCCTTTTGGGGCGGGACAGCCTCGGGCGAATGTTTTTACTAATTAATTGGGATGCGCAGAGACTGGAGCCGCTTCCTGTTTCCGGTTTCCGGTGGATAACTGAACTCCGGGTGTGTGAGTGTGCTTTTATATTAAAATTGTATCTTCTTGTACCGACTGGCCTGGATTAATTAAATTCGCCTTCAATATTAAGTCCATGACCAGGTTGAGATCCCAGACTTTTCTGTTAAATGGACCTGACTTGCACCAAGTGTGTATGGTTTAACTCACCAGTTAGTCTGCATCCTATGATGTATCTGTTTCCTGATCCACAGGGCAGATAAACAAACAAAACAATACAACCTAAGCATAGTCTAATTCTAAAAAATTGCTTGACAGCACAGGGGTCTGTGTGTTATTTCAACGGCCCTTAGAACTTAGGGACAGAAGAAAATGGGAACAAGAGAAAGTACCCAGCTACGAGACAGAGCCAGGTGTCTAATCCAGATAGGCTCAGTACAAACGTAGTCCTTAATTTTACTTTAGTAATAAAGCAGCGTCTTTCAGGAGAATGTGAGACCCATCAGGATGGTGGCACTACACTAGACATGGATCCCCAGGGCCAGTACAGTTCAAACACAGCAAGCTAGGTCCAAACACTGAAGGCTGGAGTAATTGGCTCCTAAAACAAATAAGAATTATGTAATTTATGATTTTTGGAAGAATACTCATGGCCTGAAACTAATAAAGTTAATGAGGTTTGAGGCGGAGGCAGTAGCACAGGAGTGCAAAAACATTTCAGTCTTACTAATCTAAGAATTTAAGGGGATAAAGTAAGTCCTAAGTCTATAATGTATCTACTTATAGGACAATCTCCTGCCAATGTAATTTATTTCCACAACTATTTAAGGTCTATAGTAGTTCCCTTTTTTGTCAACATGGCAAAATACTAGCAGACACAACTTACTAAGGAGAGATTTTATTGTTGCTCACAGAAACAGCTAAATGAGTAGAGCTGCCTGGTCCATGGGGACAGGAGCATGCTGTGAGAATTATCCATATGCTGGCAAATCAGGAAGCCAAAATGCTATTTAGGTGGAAACCAAAGGTGCCCATAATCTTTAAGGTTCACCCCCAAACCCACTTCTGCAAACCAGGCCCATTTCCCACTACAACCTCCTCACATAGCACCACCATCTGGGGAACAAATGCTTACTCAAGTCATGAGTCCATGCAGGCTAGCCCACATTCAAACCACAGTGGGATTTATATATACCTCTTTTTTAATGTTTATATAAATTAATTAGACTTTTAAAGACAGTTTTAATCTATAGACAACTCAAGCAGATGTTAAGGAACCCACTTCTGTTTCCTTTTTTAATTGTTCATGCTATCATCATGACCGACAAGCCAGTATCAATATACTGCTATGACCAACTATGTTATTGTCAACCATTATTATAATTAACTAAAGTCCGTGGTTTATAAATGTGGTTCACTGTTGGCACTGTGCATTAAATGATCCTCCAGAAATGTGTGGGGTCATACAGCTACCACATGGAATAATTTCACTGGTCTCAAACGCACCCATCCTTTCTTGACTTTCTTTCCCTATCTAAACCCCTGACAAGCACTGCTCTTTTTATTCTTTATCATTTTTGCCTTTCCAGAATGTTGTGTTATTGAAGTAATATGGTGTGTAGTCAGATTGACTTCTTTCACTTAAGAACACTGCATCTAAAGTTACACCATGTCTTTTTGTGGCTTAGTAGTCTCTTTCTTCTTCATTGATGAATAGCATTCCACTCTCCAAATGAACCACAGTTTATTTATACATTTCCATGTACAAGTGTATCTGGTTTGCTCTCTATATTTCAGCAATTATGAAAAAATTTGCTATAAACATTTGTATGCATGTTTTTGTGTGAATATAAGGTTTGAATTCATTTGGATAAATATGGAGAGAAAAATGTGAACAAGAAATACACAACATATATTTCTACCTCATAAATTCAAAGTCATTCCTGATAAGATAAAGAGGGAGGGATAACCTTAACTACAATCAAAAAGAAGCTCTGCTTCAAGATAACTGGAGAAAGCAAGACACAGGAACTAAAAACACGCTAAACTAAAACTCACACAGCAAAAGCAAAACACCGAACACACACTGTTTTTTAGCAGGCAACAGACTTCAGAAGCCAAATATCACTGTGATGGTCAAGGTTATGTGTCAATCTGCCCAAGCTAGGAAGTGCCCAAATGGTGTAATGTTCTAGCTGTGTCTGGGAGGTGCTTCTGAGATCAGTATCTCATTGGTAGACAGAATAAAACGAATTACCCTCACCAATGCAGCCAGGCAACACAGCGAGGCATTATCCAGCCCACTGAGGGGCCAAAATAGGACAAAAAAAGTTGAGAAAGGGTTAATTCACTCTCTGCTTAGGCTGTCATGTCATCCATCCCTAGTTCACAGGTCAACAAGCTTGGACTAAAACTGCTACCCCCCCCTCATTCCTCCTGCCTTCAAACTCACAGTTGTTCAGTCAGCTTTCTTAGGCTTTCAGCTAACTGATAGGCTACCGGATCTCTCGGTTTTCATAGTCATTCTTCCTAATAAGTTTCCTTCCTCCCTCCATATCATATATTAGTTCTCTTTCTCTGAAGAACCCGAACACAATCATACTAAGTTTGAAAACTAGGTTTTCAAATCCACTAAAAAACAAAAACAAAACAAAAGAAAAAAACAAAAATAAAACTAGCCATCAAACAAGCGAAGTCATCAAAGAAGGCAGAGAGAGACGGAATGGAAGCTGCTGGCACTGAAACCCCTCCTGGCTAGAAGCTACTATAAAACACAGTTTCTTCCTGAGACGTATTTTCTCTCCAATGGCAACATTTTCTTTTCCCTTTAGGCACTACATCCAAAAAGAAATTTAAAAGCCCAATTGAAATACTAACCGAGTGGGCAGAAGACTTCACAATTATGAGCCTGGCCTTCAAAGAAATGGTGAAAGAACCTAACTACCCTATAATCTAAAGGCAAACTACCATTAGTACGAGCTATGATTACCTAAAGGTGCTAGCATTGGGGTGGGGAGCATGGATTTACTCATAGGGAGAAGTGCTACACGAAAAAACAAGCTGCACTTTTAAACTGATCCTCACAGATCTCCTAAAACTAGGAACAGATTCACATTAAACTGACTTACCAATTACATCCTGTTCTAAGCATTTAGAAATATTTAGGATCTTCTTTTACAAACCAACTAAACAAAGTTAGGATTTCCTCTTATAAACCAACTCTAACAGTGAAATGGAAAAACCATTCATCTCCCTTCAAAAAGGATGGATCAAGGGAATCTTACAACATCCTAGGCTCACGTAGACTTATTAAATGCAATGTTTACTACATATTTCTGCTCAAGGGACAAGGAAATTTCAGGAACTTTAATTCTACTAGGAAGAGGACAATAGAAACAGGACTTACACACATGAGAATAATCCAGCGTCAAGGTATGTGTCACAGATCTAACAAAGGGTTATCAGAACAGGAATGCCTATGAGAACACATCTGCAAAGACTCTGTGAGCATGGCACCTGAGAGGGTATTTGATGGGAGAAAACACTTCAGCAGAGCTATGGTTTGGGTAAGCATCCCACCACTGCCCAGCCTAAGCAATGCCCAGTTTAAATGTGGTCCTGTGAGGTGTTAGGAAAGACAGCTGACCATGCACCTGAGGCGGTAATAAGCAGCATCCCTCCATGATTTCTCCTTCCGTTCCCCCTCCAGGTTCCTGTCCTGATTCTCCTCAGTGATATGGTTGGTAGTGTAAGTCAAGTAATAAGCCATTTCCTCTTTCCTCCCCAAGCTTTTTGTTGTTGTAGTCTTTACCACAGCAATAGTAAGCAAACGTGGATGCCATCTAAATAATGCTTCTTTGCAATATTAGTTTGGGGGACTCTTTGTATCATCTCCCATAAAATCAAGTCCTAAATCTTCCCACCTTGCAAGTTATCACCGAAGTCTAGGAATCAATGCTGAAATCGATCAAAATAACCCCTTTTTCCATTCATTTCCCAATACCTCACAGTCCACTACAACTGCTTGCCTTGAATCTAAACTCTATCTCTTACCAACATTCCCTTCTGTGTAAGGTATATGAGTTCTCTGCCTTGATACTTCTGTGCAACTTTCTTTTGAGGAATCTCAGGATTATATAAAACTTAATACAATTTATGTGGTATTCTGTTAGTTTAGTTCTTAAGACAATCATAACAATCACAAAATTACAGTTATGAAGTAGCAACAAAAATAAATTTATGGTTGGGGGTCACCACAACATGAAGAACTGTATTAAAGGGTCGCAGGATTAGGAAGGTTGAGAATCACTGCCCTAAGACCTCAGGGAGAGGACAAATGCCTAGGCCCCATCACACACTTCCTGGGTTGTAAGCTCCTATCTGGGTTCCTACTAACCAGGCAGTAGGTCCCAATGAAAACTGTTTGAGGTGCATAGTAAGGAAGTGACAGTGTCTGGAAACTTGAGGAGACGTGGGGACCTCACACTGCACCCTAACCGAAAAGACTAAAGCAGTAGGTAAAAGGCTGCATGTTGCACTAGAGCCTGTGACCATCACGAGGATGACAGATCAGCAGCAGTCTGGCTTCTGGGGGTATGAATGACAAGGCTGAGAGTTAAACTGCAGCTCACGCGCCTGAGGACAGAGGCGTGCTGATGTATGGAGAGGCTAGCAGAATCAACTTGATACAGATCTGTACCACAGATGTGAATGTCCCTCCAGCCCGGTTAACCATGGAGGTCAGTCTCTGAACATCTATGTGCACGAGTCCCTTACCTCCTGTTCCTGTTCTACACATGATAGAACACATGACTGTCCTGATCCCTGGATGCTAGGTGACCTATTCCTTCTCACAAATGCCTTAGCTTCACATCTGTGTCTCATCTCAGTTCTGCTCACATGAATTTGTGCATACGTGCATGCTTGCCTGTCATCTACAGCTCTGCCTCTGTATAACTTACCACAGTGCAGTTGTGGTTGGTAGCTTTCTTTGAAGGGTCACATCCTCAGGCCCTCAAGATAGGTAACACAGGGAGAGACCACTTTCTGGAGTCCTTTGTCTGCACACACAGCACACTGTGAGGTCCTGGATCCCTCCTCTAGCAGACCTACGAACCACTCCCTCAGCTGCTCTTTCTCAGACTTATTTGCGTAACCTTTCTACTTTGTTCACCCTACCCAAGCCATGTTGATTTGTCTTTATTTCTTTTAAGTGCCTCAGATCAGCTCTACTCGTGTGGTCTGTAAACATTTGCCACTATCGCTCACAAATGAGCACAGTCACTAAAAGCTTTACACAGCTGACAGTCATTTCACGAACTCTTATAACAAATAGTACTTAGATTTTGTTGTCTTTTCCCCAGACTAATTTTATCCTGTTTCAGAAATACCATTCTTTGGCTAAATCTGTCACCATAAATCTCTAAGAAGCACTGAAGCAAGAATGGTTAAGTAATAACAGATAACACATTCTCTCATGTAAACTAATGGATTAAGATTAGCAATAAGACTATATAGCCAGAACCTAGCAATGGGGATCCTTTTATTAATCCTGTATTCCTTACATAATGACAGTCATGATAGCTCAGATCCAGATACCAATCGACACCTTAAGTCTTAAAAATCTGCTATTATGCCCTTTGTTTCTGTGTGCATTATAATTATGAATTACAGTTTTGTTTTGTTTTTTTATTATTGCGTTGTAGTAGCTGCGGAAGGACTGTATTAGATAGACCAGGCTTTCTTCAAAGTTAATCTGCCAGACTCTGCCTCCTGAGTGCTGGGGCTATAGCATGTACCACTATGCCTGGTATTAGCGTACCTTTGATCATAAAAAAAAAAAAAAATACAAGGTACTCACAAGGCAAGGAAGGATTTAGCAGTTCCAATTAGACTATAATATTTGGAACTGCTAAATCCTATCTTTTGCTGCAATCCATGCATATATGCATGCTTAGGTGCACAGGCCACCTGTAATCATGTGCACACAAACATATGCATACATAATTTTAAAGTTCTACATTAGGCAGTCCCAGATCACTAGCCCTCTATACTAGTATTACAGATTGTAACTTTTCCTACCAGACAGCTACTTGTCCTCCTTATTACCCCATCATGCACAGATCAAAGGTAAAGGCAAGCTCTAAGGGCAAGAGGTGCGATAAAGACTAAGTGGAGGCCTGAGAGGCATAGCCCTCAGAACATCTTATTTGGAAAGTCAGCATTTCATAATGTCTCCAGCCCATACCCTACACACACACACACACACACACACACACACACACGCACGCACGCGCGCGCGCGCGCACGCGCGCGCGCACACACACAGAGACAGAGAGAGAGACTGGCCTTCACATTTCAATTCTGCTTTGTATGAAACAAAAAAATTATCGAAATTCCTTGAAATTATGCTTCTAATAACTAACATTGAAAGGGAGCGAGTTTTGTTTGTTTGGTGAGTCAGAAGAAACAACGGGGCGTTTCCACATTCTGGGTGCCTTTTAAGTCCCTTGTTTCTGCACAAGGAAACTTTGCTGTTGAGAAGTGTCACATGGCAAAGTAAAGCACCTATCCAAACTGGGACATGGGAGCCCCACCTATAGGACGGACCAAGTAGTAACTTATTTCTACCAAAATAAGGAAAAGGTTACACTATCCTAGGCAAAGAGATGACAGTACAACCCTCTAAGGCTTCGAGGATTCCTGATTGCTGTGCTGTGCAAAGCAGCTGTAAAAATGTGGCAACTGCCTTCCAAGCACACACCAGAGCAGCAGTTTCCTGCAGAAGGGTCAGGCAGGAGCGCCTAACACCTCCAGCTCTTTCTTCCTACCTGTCTTCATATTCGATAGTTTCTCCTCAAAAATAACTAAATGCATGAGCTCAGAGCTCACGCACAGGGAGAAGCCAGAGGCATGACACCTACAAGTTGTCTATTTATAGAAAAGTGTTAACACTCCTCAGAAGTCTCCTTGGAAACGTCCAAGCCTATCTCCCCTGTGAATATTCCAGACTACTGACACTACCACCTCTGAAGCAAACCAAAACCAAGGAAAAAAATGTACTTACGGTTTACCCCCAGGTATTCCTGCCAGGTTTGGGGGAATGGAAGGTACTCTCATGTGGGGAGGAGGATCAAAACCAACCTAGAAATAAAAGTGTGGCAGACTCAGCTTATGCAAGGTAGATACTGTGTGGACATTGAGTTTATACAAGAAATTCATTTACCAAGCCAGTCGGTAGTACATGCCTTTAATCCCAGTACTCGGGAGGCAGAGGCAGGCGGATCTCTGTGATTTGAGGTCAACCTGGTCTATAAGAGCTAGTTCCAGGACAGGCCCCAAAGCTACAGAGGAAACCCTGTCTCAAAAAAAAAAAAATAAAAAAATAAAAAAAATCTTTTACCACGCATATAAGCTGGCACTGTAACTATGGCTTAGTATTTCTGAAATGAAAAGGCACAATGTGGCAACTTAACCACCTCTAAATACCACAAAACAGACTTCTCCTTTTTGTGATGTGGAGGAGGATTTACACACTCTGGGTACCAGTTTCCTAGGATAAACATTTTCCATAGATACTGGATGTCCTGCCTCACACCAATAAAGTGTGGTAGGATACTGGCCAGCCTAGCACTAACATCGTGGGCTATTTTGTTACTTTCTTCCTTGGAGCAGTTCAGAGCACCTTGGAATGTTGCACAGCAAACAGGCTACTATCCTCAAGTTCTAAGAGCACCACCCAACTCCCTAGCCTTTGCTGTGTTAACCAAGACTGCTGTGGGCGGGCACTTACTCATCAAGGTCAGTATTTACAGATTCACACACCACCTCTGTGTGTACACCAGAAAAACAACCAGCTACTTATCACACTAGATTATAAGGAGCAATCTAGTTAAGGAGATGAAGAAAAAAAAAATGCTGTCCATGATATATTTCAAATGGCTTACAGGGAAGATTTTCTGTGAGATTTATTTCACTCCCTTTCCTGGTACAATTTTACCCTTCAAATATAGTTTTTTATCTTTTAGGTAAAACACTGAGCCATTTGAGTGACAGGGCAGCATGGAAAGCCTGTATCTATGGTTTTAAAATCTGTCCATGTCATACACAAATAACTTCTTGTACATAAACCAGTGTATTCACTTCAAAAGAACATATAGGCATGGAAAGAAAAAAGAAAGGCTTCTCCATTTTTTTTTTAAGACGTAGAAAAAGAAAAACAGCTCAAAAAAAAAAGCACTAAAATCATGTCAATACGTTCAGATTAAAATTTTTACTTTGGTGAGAGAAAGCCTTATCTATCCTGGAATCATCCAAGAACCTCTAAACACTGCCTTTTATATCCACAAACACAATGAAACAAAGGGCATTCGCCCTAGGTTAATGAGCCAGCACACAGACCAAGGCTGACAAGAGGAAGGTAAATACAGGGCTTGAACAGCGGGAATCATCTTTACTGTTTGTTCCCAAGCATAGGGTTGGCTGTATCCTTCTCAGGGCAGTCAGGGCATGCATTCTAGACCCAAGTACCAAGAATGCAACTGAATACCCATCATCGCAGTCTGCATACCCAGAAGCCTACTACCCCAGCCCCACACTTTGGGCCCTGCACCCTTTGAGCTGCCCATTCCCTGGGGCATGCCCAAGCATATGACGTACCATTGGGGAGCGCCCATAGGCAACCACTGCTGCAGCGGCTGCAGCAGCTGCAGCACTCATCTGTGGAGACATGCTGTGTAGACCTGCATAGGCAGCTCCAGGGCTGGTCAGCTCTCCATTCATGCCTGCATGGGGCACCATGCCGAAGGGGGCAGGGTATGGGCCAGGCACTGCCAGGGGTGTCCTCAGGCCAGCTGCTGCAAGGAAACATGGCATGTGTGATATGACTGACCATCAGGTCAAACCTGACCAGTGAATCCAGTCTTAGTTATTGTGGTGAGGGGGATGGAGATCATCAGGCCCAATATATACACCAGGTCCATTCCTTCCCAGAGCTGAGTTCTTCTCCAAGGACAGAAAGCACAACCCCCCACATTTCCTCATTGGCAAAGCAGCTGCACCAGGAAGCCAGGAGGATTAATCAACATCTTTGCACCCAATTCATGAAGGGCAAGCCAAGGAACAGACACTCCATGTTTACCTGACTTAATCTCAGAAGAAGATTTTCTGGATAAAATCCAAGATTTCTCCTTCAATCCGAACTTTCCACTCCCTGGTACCAATTCCAAATGAAAACCAAATCCTGGATTTATGCAAACCAGAGCAGGGCTTTAGGAGGGACATTCGAGTGCTATTTCTCCCTGGACTTGGGCTGTTACTTTTTAATTTGTCCAGTGAGGAAGAACAAATTCAAAGTTATGAGTGACCTCATGGGCTAGAGTCTCAGCAAAGCCCTCCCAACTTCCAGCAACGTACCACTGATCCCTTGAAGTGAAACAAACAAACAAATACTAGGCAACTATAAGCAGCAAAACGTCTACTTTGGCTATAAAATCAGCCAGCCATTTTTGTTAGTATTAGCAACATCAGACACGTAATGGCAGATTTTATAAGATTACGTTTGAAATAATTACCACAAACTTAACAGTAATCCCTAGGACTTGATTTACTTTGAATTAAAAGAAAAGCTGAATGTAAATAGTTGGAGACTAATTGGTGCAGCTGCTGAAACCCAGGACAAATGTGTTTATTACCAGGCCTTTTCAGAGACTGGAGGAGGACAGCTCTAAGTGCTTCACATTCAGGGGCAAACTGTCACAGGATCAGCAAACACCACACAAAGCTGGGGATGGAAGAAACAAAGCACAACAGGAGAAGGGGTGCTGACCTGCTTGGTTGACAAGGGGCTCCATAGCTGGAGGTTTGCCAAGACCTGGACGGAGGCCTGGAGTAGCACTGGTGCCCGGGGTTGGCATATCGCTCCGAGGCGTTGGTGTGCTGGATTTTAGAACAGGCGTGTTGGCTTTTTCATGCTGGTATCATTAAACAAATTAAATGAGTATTATTTTTAATCCAAGCCATATTACACTATTTATCACAACAGCAGCTGGGACACTGGGCACCTTCTAGTTACTCCCCAGCCAATTTTCATAAATCCACACAATGTTGACAGCATTAACTTGTGAGAGAGAAATGTTGACCTTTCCTCTTCCTGCCAGATTAAAACTTGAGCAGGAGATACAGAGCATGATCACACTTCTTCCTCCACAAATTTTATTTTGAAAAGAATTTTCCATTAAGCTTGTGAACTTTGGCTCTATGCCATGTTAGAATGACGACCATGCAGATTCTTTCCAAGGAACTTGGAAGGGCATATCTGGCTTCCAAATCTGAAGTGGAGCCCTTTTCTTAACCTCATCTTTTGGGGATTCAGATTGACGGTGATGGACAGTGAAACTGTCAATTATTTCAAAGTCAAAGCAGCATTTCCAAATTAAAAGTTCTAGAAGCACCTGTCCCACAAAGCCCTAGGAAGAATTCTCCTTTGGAGAGACATGTAGCCACCCATGAGTTAATGAGGCTTCACTAGTGCAGATAAGAGACTTATCACCTGCCAGAGATCTTCATATCTTGAGACAGTAACAGGATAAAAAAAGGATATCTTCTCTTATCTCTCAAGATTCCTTGGGTCCCTAGAACACAACTCAAGAACTAGCAGGGTGTAGAAAAAGAGTGTGCACCAAATACCCCAGGTCTGGCCTAGGATATGATAGAATGTTTTCAACAAGTCGTTCAGGTTTGACTTTACTCTACTTGGATAAAGGGATAACGCTGAAGCCACCATGAGAATTAACTTCGGGGTAGTTTCATAATGTAGCACAGACTCGACTTCCACCTCAAGAGCTCCCCTTCCTGTTGTATCCTCTCAAGCACTAGTACTGCAGACATATTCCACCATCCTCAGTTATATTAAGTTCTTCAGTTTAATAAAGGACCACATGAATGGGTTACGATGCATTCGCTACAATAGCATATCCCAAGCCTCCATACCAATTCTGATGTGACATTCCCTGGCACAATGGCTGTTTTCTAATAAACAGCTGCTTAACAAATCAAGATAGCTTAAGCCCATGGTTCTCAATCTTTCTAATGCTGTGACTTTTTACTACAGTTCCTCAAACGGTGATGACCCTCCAACCGTAAAATTAAGTTTCATTGTTACTTCCTAACTATAACTTTGCTACCGTTAGGAACTGTAATATAAATATCTAATATGCAGGATATCTGGTAAGTGACCCCTGTGAAAGGGTCATTTGAACCCCCAAAGGGGTAAAGACCCACAGGTTGAGAACCACTGTCTTAAGACAGTTATTCTCTGCTAACTGTTAAGTTTCTAAGGAAGAAAATGACACAAAGAGAAGCCTGCACAGCACAGCCACTCTCGCCGTGGCCCAATAGACAACTGATGATACCGACTAGGACAGAAAGGCTTCTTCTCAATACTTCAACTTTTAAGCAGAAAAACTACCAATTTACACACATCAGGGTTCCAAGTTCCACAAAGATGGCAGTGTCACCCAGGGGAAGACCAGCTCCTACCTACCAGGCTCACTTCTTTGGATTTCAGGGAAGAGGAACTTCCAGAGGAGGCTGTGGATGCCGGGCTGCCTGAAGCATCTTTCTTTAGCAGGCGGTTTTTGTCAATGCCGTTTTCTCGAGGTGAGTGTGTGGGACTGGCATGTGGAGAAGAAGGGTCCTCAACACACAATAAGAAGTTGACAAGTTCAGAATGGACATCCTTTTCCATATTCTCAATTAAAGGGTAATACTGAAAATCTTTTAGAATTGAGAAGTATCATACTCACTAAATGAGCAACAAGGTATTTATCAACATAGGACCATACCACAAGAAAAACAATCACATTTCTCCCAATATCCAGGTGCGTTGTCTAGCCAGATATCCAACACAGAAATTCAAAATGAATTGGGAAACAGTTTTTCTTTCTGGCAGTGCTGGGCATCACACCCAGTTCTATCTGGGCCAATGGCAGGCAAACACTCTTCAACTGAGCTATGTCTCCAAACCTCATGTTTTAAAAGGGAAATTATAGTTTCAGTTACCTTATGACTACCCCATTCCCAAATAGCCACTAAATTCTTGATATGTGAACACATAAGACAGAGACACTGTGACTCAGCTTCATTCACTTACAAATGGATTTTTCTCTTTACTATTTGAAAGAAACCTTGATGAAATGCATGGTTACCTCATTAGATACATCCACAACTAAATTGTCATCACTCTTGTCCCCATCACTGTCCTGGAAAAAAAAATTACTTTTGTTTAGTAAAGGCAAACAATAAATTTTGAACTGTGCAATTTCTTTCAACAGTTCTTGGTAGCAGACAAGCTAAACACTTAGGACATGCTTGTAGGCTTCCTTCCAGCCTACAGGCATTTACCATCAGCCTCCCCGCCTCTTCCTCTAACCTGGGGTACACAAAGCCCCAGCAGGAATATGCTGCTGCAGTGAAATCCGGTTACCAAAACCAAAATTGCTCATGGAAAGTATACTCTAAGCGTTCGGTGTCTGCAATGTTAGTATCTTTCTTAGAATCTGAATTTTGTATACCATCATAATTTTTAGTCTACTGGATTTCAAAGAGAAGAGCAACACATCATTTCTTTTATACATATCAGTTTGAAGATGCACGGTTAGCCAATATGGAGCTCACAGACAATTCATGACTATAGAGATAAATTTACTTACATCATTTCCCCATGAGGCCACTAGTTATAACAAAAAACGAAAGATCTAATCTCTTTTGGGGACTGGTGATAAAGCTCAGTTCAGAGTGCCTACTACTGACACAGCCTTGGATTTGGTCCCCAGAACTGCACAATTATCAGGGGTGGTGCTGCACACCAGTACTCAAGTCATGTAGGTTTAGGTCAAGGCCATACTTGGCTTCAAAGTGAGTTGAAGTCATCCTGCCTACTATAAGAGATCCTGTCTCAGAGAGAGAGAGAGAGAGAGAACAGAATGGTGGGTGAAGAGATGTAAAGTAGTGGCAAAAGTACTTGCTATGCAAAAGAACTGGTGATCAGATCCCCAGAAGTCACAGAAATGCCACAGGCTGAGGTCACCTGAAATCACATCACACAGCAGGAATAGACAGGTGATCTCTGGGCATTCTATGTAGATGGACTCTGAGAAATTGGTAAGACTCTGACTCAATAAAACAAACAAAAAAACTGGAGAGCTTCAAAGATACACAATGGCAACTTCAAGCATGTACATTCAGGCATACCACATACATATGGGAATTAAAAAAAAAGATAAGGCTCTTTAGCATGAAATATGGAGCGATGGAACTACAAAGTTGGTTAATCACGGCAAATTCCTAGGTTACATTCAGTCTGGAAAGCATTAAGAAAAGTTGTTCAACTTAAGATGAGTTCACACCCATATCAAAGTTTGAAAATTTCTCTTTTCTTAGCATGGTGGTTCAAATAAGAATGTCCTCCATAGGCTCAGATGTCTGAATACTTGGCCCCTAGTTGGTGGCTATGTTTGGTAAGTTTGGCTCTGCTAAATGAGGTATGTTACTAGAGAGGTAGGTCTTTGAGGTTTCAAAGTCAAGTACCACTTCTAGTATCATATAAAAGAGCCATGGAGTTTACCAACATCATAAATTGACAGCCAGTGCTGAAGTCAGAAGCAATTCAAATTAAAATTTTACGGAAATGCTTTCACTGGAAAAAAAGTGATGAAGAAAATCTATTTTCGCCGGGCGGTGGTGGCGCAAGCCTTTAATCCCAGCACTCGGGAGGCAGAGGCAGGCGGATCTCTGTGAGTTCGAGACCAGCCTGGTCTACAAGAGCTAGTTCCAGGACAGGCTCCAAAACCACAGAGAAACCCTGTCTCGAAAAACCAAAAAAAAAAGAAAAGAAAAAAATCTATTTTCTCTTACTATCAGATAAAAGCACAAATGCTCTCAGCTGTCAAGAGTAGAAATGGTGAACAAATACAAACTAGAAAAGTTTTGCTTTTAGAAAAAGAAATATAAAGGTGATCATAGTAGAAACAGTGAATGGAAAACTACAGCAAACAATTTACTACCACTCCATTCCTTTTTAATTCAGAAATAACCTTTCTCCTTTCAATGAAAAAGAAATATATGAGGTACACCTATTCAGTATCACAATGATAAAAGTAGAATAATTACTATTCCCATCTTTTTATCACTTCTGTTTGAGACCTCAAACTCCTGTCTTATACTTCTTCATAAACATATAACAGGCTGTGATAAACTGAATTTGTCTTACTCTGCAATATAGCACTGCCTTCCTCCTATCTAAGTGCTCATACTGTCTAAGTACTTTGCACCATTATCCAGATCCTCAGTTCCAGCACCCCCTTAGTCCACTAAAGGAGTATTGAGGTGAATCATTCATGTCTTCTGCAAGTGAAACATAGCCTTGTAATAGACCATTCTGCAAATATAAGCCAGTATTATACAGTAAACTTTTGTCAAAGAGTCTTAGGCTTTGCCTCCCACATGTTACAATATAATCTCCTTATCTCACTCCAAGCCCATTTTTCTAACCAGACAAGAGCTAAGTATTATAAAACCATAAGGGTAAGATATTGATTCCCAGTCCTTCACTGTTGAATTAAATACACAAACCTCATGGAGAGCTAGTAACACAGAACTGGGTATCAGATTTCCTACCTTCTCAATATCACAGACCACTTGTTTGATTGTTAACATTTAATGTTAGAAATGAAAGCAAATACAAGCACCTCTAGGCAACAGATAGGGGCAGAAACATATTTAAAGGGCTTGGGTTAAAGTGGAGTGAGCCAATGATGAGTTCTTATAATGTATATTAAACCACAATACAAACTGTAGACTGATCTTGGACCTCTAGGGAAATGCCAATTCTAAGAAAAGGTTGAAAGTTTCAATACAGCATAGTTTTGGCATAAGGTGCTTCCCAAGTTCCACTAACCATGACCTCTGGTGAAACACAAGCTCTGGGTAAGTTTCTTTAGCTATGAAATGGAGAGGATACCCAACTTGACAGGTTAGAAGAACTAAATAAAATAATCTGTGTCAGTGCACAGGGTTCCTGGCACTAATCCTGGCATGCAAAATGTTACTTGATATTAGCTGAAGCCTTGGGCGAGCCACAGGAAACAGAAGCCTGTGTTTAAACTTTCCCAAGTAGAGTTCTTCCTCCAAGGTCCACATTTTGTTTGGAGATTTTTTTGGTGTGTGTGTGTGTGTGTGTGTGTGTGTGTGTGTGTGTGTGTGTGTGTGTGTGTGTGTGTGTGTGTGTGTGTGTGTGTGTGTGTGTGTGTTACCATGCTGGAAATCAACCCAAGGACTGATATATGTTAGAGAATTATTCTACCATAGAGCTATCTCCATAAACACTGATTTTGACACACACACACACATGCGCACGCGCCTCAGTATGTAGACCAACTAGCTGTGACACTGCAATCCTTGTGCTTCAGCCTCCAGGTACTGGTGCTAAAGCCTTACACAACAGATACTGGCAAAGTGACTAGGAACTTACCTGCTTTGCTATATGAAGTGGTACAGAATTACAAAGAAAGCAGTAAGTAAGCAATTATTATAGGAAGTCCTTTATTCACTTACATAGTTATCCTTATCATCCACCTTCCTTTTTTTGATGTCACTGGAAAACTCTGGACCATTTCTGCGTTTATCTGTGCCTCTTAGACTGTCTGGGACCAAGAGGGAATTACTCTGTAAGACAAAAAAGGACTAATAAAGGTTTCTTCCTAGGCTTCTTTGTATGTATGAAAATGCAACCTGGAAGAACTGCTTAAGAAAACAGCATCCCAACAATCTTGCACCCCGGTTAAATCACGTCTTAAGATTTCCGTGACAAGAATTTAGACAGAGCTTAAAAGGAATCTTATATCAAACTGTTTAAACCCTGGTGGATCCTTGCTTATTACTGTGTGTAGATTTTTTTTTCTTTTTCACTGCAGCTTCTTGGTAAGGAATATGAACAGCCTCTGAGCAACTCCTGAGATCGTTCCATTAGGCATACATTATGAACAGAAGTCACCCTGTGCCATTCTAAAAAGGCACCAAATACGCAGGTGGGAGTAATAGGAGTTCCAAAGCAAATCACTTTTTCCACACACCAATAAGAGACTTTTAAATTCTTTAATTTACTGTTGAAAGTAAGATCTGGCATTGTTAGCCAATACCACTGAAATTTAATATCCGAAGAGGAAATCTTAGTCAGTTGTGAACCTCTAATATCAAAAGCAGTTCTCACATAAGAGGACTAATCCTTGCCACAAACCACACAAGACACTTTCATCCGCATATGCTGAATATGAATTGTTGACCCAAAGAAAACAGGCATTTTAGATATTTTGGGGTCACATGACATGACCTGGCCAGCCCTTCAATTTCCATCTCCCTTCAGGCTAAAGCAGAATGTATTACAAAGAGTTCTTTTAAGAACTGGATTAGCATATGCAAGGGGGGCAATTTGTTCAGTGATGTGTTACTGCTTTGAACAATGCTGAATGAGCTACGCAAAAAACTGCCTTTCACAAGGCCCAGATAACCCCAATTTCTGCCAAGATGCCCTAGAAGTAAGCATAGGGATGGGGCCCATGGTCAGCAATTATGCTACCTTTCCTGACACAAATAAGACCACAATACAACAGTATGTACCAAAAACAAATGTTTTATGGCACTCTTTTTAAGGCCCTGGGTTTCCATTCCTTACTAGCTAGCCATAATCAACTAGATGGCTTGCTTGCTAAGTTCCCGGGGATAAAACATGGATCCTACTTCAACAGTATTCCCAGCTTCACCGCACACAGAAGAATGAAAGAAAAATTAAAAAAAGAAAAAAGAAACCTGGGGACCAGAAGGCAGTTTGAAGTCTCTCGTCTCACTTCAGAGCTTATTCTAAAAGCTGAGTTTTTTTTTTTTTATTCATGATTGTTCAAACAAAACAAATGGCCAGGAAGATTGGATAAAGGGAGAGGGACTCACACAATTTAATATGGAGAGGCTCAAAGGCCCCCAGTGGCCGAGGCTGAAAGGTGAGCAGACTGGATCCATGAACTAATTATAATCACCTCTTTACAACACTCAGACTCCAATCAGGGCCCAGGACTGGCTACAGATGCAGAGTTAATGCAGCTCCTGCAAAGCAGTTACCAGTATGTTCAAAAGATCTGAATCAGAGCAAATGGATCCAGAGCAGTGCTGTATCTCACTGTACAAGTGCCAGGCAAAAGCGTGACTGAATCCAGGTCTAGGGCAACTTCAAAATCTCTCCTGCAAAATCAGCAGTGATTGCTCAGAGACTGCACAGTCTAAACTCCAAAGAATGCTCCACTTCTACAGGAACACCATGGTTTCTTTTGGGACAGTAACACTGCAGCGGCAGACCTTTACGGATGCCATGCTTCCGTGAGTTAAGAACATACTACTTTAGTTTCCATTTCAGCAGCTTAAATGAGGCCTGTAACCTGAAAAGGTTTCGAAAAGCTCTGCAATGTCCCCTAAATTGGTACTGGGATAGTAATTAATATCCCTGCTTACCTGAAAATGGGCCCCATTCAACTAGCAAGCTTGTTATGAAATAAGGCATCGCTATGCCTTTGAAGTTGTGAATTTAATTCAAAGCACAGAAGCAAAGGTGGGCCAGAGAGGCCTAGAGAATCACAGTCAGGGATCCCCGCCTCATGCTACTGACAGATACCTTAAGCTTTTTGTTCACCCTCCAAGGAAGAGACCACACACTCTTGTAGCATTGTCTCCTGAAGCACGATTAATAAAAGCTTAGAGATAGGTTTGGGGTTCAACCTGAAGGTCAGAAAAGCAAAACAGCCAGCCATTGGCTCTTACCATCTGATCCTGCCTCCAGGAATCTCAGAATAAGACTGCAATTGAGCACTGTCTCTTCCCATTTTATAATCCTCTCCAGGGTTAGAATCTAAGGCATGCACCACTGGGATTAAAGGTATGCACTGCCCGGTTTCTATGACAACTAGTGTGGCTACTGGGATTAAAGGTGTGTGTTACCACTGCCTGGCTGGCTGTAAGGCTGACTGGTAGTGCAGTTTTACTCTCTGACCTTCAGGCAAGCTTAATTTATTAAAATACCAATGAAATGTCACTACAGCCTCCATGAGCAGTTTTTCTGAGTGCAATGCCCCAGCCTACAGGCTGCACAGCTAGCAACAGAAAATGTCTTACTTTCCAACTACTCCTAAAATCCAAAGTAACTGCCTGGGTACTGCTGAATTTCTTACGATAAGGAAAGTACTGCTCTAGTGACCCACCTTCTGCTAGCTCCTATGGCTAAAGATGAGACAGCTATTTTGATGGTCATTTATGAGTTACCAATACATGTATTAAGAACTAAAAGACTACTAAATACTGACTGAATGGCTCCTTTGGTCCTTCAGAATTTACAAGGTATCTAGAATCTACATTATCTAAAAAGCATTTAAAAGAAGACTGAAAAAAATGAAATTGTTTCAAGTTCCTAAAGAGCTGGCCAAGCAAGCACTTGCCTAGCATGTAAGAAGCCTTTAGATGAATCTACAGCAACACAAGCGGGGAAAGAGCAATAATGCATCAAACATAAAAGACAGCCATATTCATGCATGGAAAGAGGCCAAGGCTTCCTTTAGGAGACATCTTTTCTATTTTATGTTTTACCTGGAACACCAAATGTCCAGACAGTAGAGATGACTGGCCCAAGACTAGAACCATTCTACCACTTACCGATTCAAATGTACAAGTACCCCCTCTCCCAGGAAGGTAAATTCTAAGCTTGGTTTCTATTTTATTTTTATTTTTTATTTTTTATTTTTTTATTTATTTATTTTTTTGGTTTTTCGAGACAGGGTTTCTCTGTGGCTTTGGAGCCTGTCCTGGAACTAGCTCTTGTAGACCTTGGTTTCTAAACAAAAATATTTGTATCCAAATATATTACTTAAATAAAACCAATAATGGCTCTTTAAACTAGTGATGCACATTCTAATGTGACATACCCATGCCTGATACATGCTCTCTGATACTCCTTCCTTAATATCCATCTCTTGATCTGCTTTACAGACTTTCCACACCAAATGTGGATATACAATTTTAAAAGACGAATATAGTCTACTTCTAAGTGAGCACTAAGTGAGTAGACCTTATTGGGAAATATTATAAGATTCCTTTCTCTTTAAAAAAAAAAAGGAGGGGGGAGGGAATGGGGGGGGCAAGAGAGAATGCTCAGTGGTTAAGAGCATTTACTGTGCTTGAAAAGGACTGGGTTCAGTTTTCAGCACCCATATCAGGAGGATCACAACTCCCTGTAACGTTAGTACCAGGGAATTCAACGTCCTGGGCCTCCTTAGGTATCTGTACACACACTGTACATATAAGCTCATGCAAGCAAGTAGGCACGCATGGACACACAAAGAATAAATATAGAAAATGTATAACAACAAATAATAAAAAAACAGCAATAAGGGGCTGAGGGGATGGTCCAGTAAATAAGATGCTCACTATGTAAGCATGGGGACAGTGTATTTGGATCACTAGCAACCATACAAAAAAACAGGGTGTGTCCTGTCACACCAGCACTGACAGGCCGCAGAGACTGGTGGATCCATTTGTAAGCAATGTTGACAAAACAAACTACAATTCTGAAACTACAGTGTTATGCTCACTGGCCCACCAGTCTCAATGAAATGGCCAGCATCAGGTTCAAAGAGGACCTGTCTCAAAAACTAAGGTGAGAAATGACCTAAGAAGATAGTCAAAGTCAACCTAAAGCCTCCCCATACTCTCGCACAGGTAAGCACACCTCCACACACACAGTACCAAAAAAGATAACACTTCCTGCCTTTCCACTCATAAATCCTACCACTAACGAGCCAAGATAAGCAATGGCAAAGCCCTTGGCAGAGCCACAAGCAATGATTTACTCCTTTCATATCCACGGGTGTTAGTCCCTACAGACATCCTGCCATGGCAGTGGACTTTTCCCAGAGCTCATATTTTCAAGATTTTAATAAACCACACAGAACAAATCGACAATATTTTAAAGTATTCACCTACCAGGTCAAGATTTAACATCAAGTCAGATTTTGACCAACATGCGAACCAAAACCAGTGTTGTCATGCTGACAGGGAAGCTTTTACGTGGCCAAGAAACCAGGCTGTCAGTTCACCTTGTAACAGATAAACTTAAACAATCTAAAGGGCTTCTCCAATACTGTCACTTCTCAAGCACTGTCAACACTGGGCAGAATTCTATTACAAATATCTCGAGGACTGAGATATTCAGGCTGTATATTAAGTTTTGCTTTTAAATTTTTGATAAAGAAACAAAATCATCTTATTTGTCTTTATTTTTTTTTTAAACAAAAAAAGTAACTCAAGCTAGGATGTATGCAGCCCAAGGGAATATGAAAAACATGAGCAAATCAAAGTCTAAAAACAATGTTCACAAAACAAACTAAAATTCTGAAACTATAGCCTTATGTGCTGTACATGCTTATGCTCCGGAGCCACGTACAGTCTAAGGGGAGAGACTTATCTGATGTATCTGAAAGAAAACAAATCAACCTTACTTGATGACTTCCTCCTCTTTGTATGCAGAAACCACACAGGAAATGGCTGGACAAGGTTAAGAGCAAAAGTGTGCTACCCAACATTAAGGGGTGTGTACATCAGCCACAAAAAAACAAACAAACAAACAAAAAAAAAAAAAAAAACGAGTATTGCAGATATTTGCTTCTTAGAGTGACATCTACCCACGCTACCCATAGAACAGCTGTGAAGTTCTGCAAAACAGGAGCTCCTAGAAACACAACCTAGGAGGGTGGCAGACTGGTACAGGCCTGGAATTGCAGCATTCAGGAGGTATAGGCAGGAAGTGCAAGGGCAGTCTGGGCCACATGAACACCCATCTCAAAAAAAGAAAAACCATTTTTTTCCCAAAAGAAACCCTGTGTGCACTCCCTTGAGGTGACTCTCTGTAATGACAGGGAGCATCCTTCAGAAAACACACCAGGGCATTTTCTACAGCAGTAAAATGGCTAAAACTGAGCAACAGTCAGCAAAGTGTTCAACCTAAGCATAAAGGAGGTCAACAGATTCTTAAAAATCTCTAAACATCCAATGCAATTTTACAACCATACTTTCCTGTAGGAAAGTACAGAATAAACATCACCTATCTTGATCTGTCATTGCTTACTGAGAAGCCACTAAATAAAGTAGCAAAGACCCAGGTGCTTTGATAAGGATAAAATTCAGTTTTATGGTCATGTTCCAAGAACTTCATTCTTTAGCATCTTATCAGTAATCTGATAAGATTACTAAGCAGATCCTAGAAATTTAAGTTAATGGCATGCCTTGTGAATGCTACATTTCTCAAACACTACTCTCAAAAGCTTCACACACCTGAATAACTTCTGCCAAGGAATTTAAACTTTGAAGCTACCAACAGCGAACAGGAAAAGTACTGTGACAGAGTAAAAGTTAGACAGGCCTTTCCTAATATCAAAACAGCACAATTCCAAAGGATTCTCCAGCTGCTATTCTGATTCCCTTGGGAACATTCTCTGCCCTGCAGAACAAGTGTCTGTGTGAGAGGCACAGATTGGAGACTCGTGACACCTCATTTATCCTCGGTTACACTAAGACAAGATGGTGGGAACCTAATTTGATAGCATACTCCACACTGACAATTAACTTCTCGGGGAACATTAAAACAATTAGGTAAGGATGCACCCCATCACATCTGTCTGCTGTCTCCATCTACACATGACGGCAATTAAGCCATCACCCTACACTCTACTTCTGCAGCAGTGCAAATCAGCCATTCACATTTTCTGATACCCACTTCAAAAATACATATATTTCATCTCATAACCATAGGGATTAACTACTTGTCAAAGGCATAGACAGTACAGGATTGTGTCTCCAGAGCACAAACATAACCTCTCTAATTCTGCAGCAGGACCACAGAGATCTATGCTGTCAATGCAATGTGGCCTTGAGAAGATGACATTGAGCCTGTGATATTGTACCTGGGATATCATGCTCTAAACTACAAGACTCTGTCGCCACCTCTCAAGCCGCCATTTACCCTTCTTCTCCGGGTAAAGCAAAGCAAATTCACTCTGGAGGAGAACAAATATATAACGCCCCCAACTCATAACTTAAGAGAAAGCAAAGTCAGTGTGCCAAGCCTTTCTTGTTTGGTGCCTTTCAGTTTTCTACAACCCAGACACGGATGAGAATCTCTACTATAAATTCCAAAGCTCCTAAATCCAAATTTTTGAGCACTTTGGACTTTTTGAGTGCCTTGGACTTCAGAGCCTAAATGTATTTTCAAACAAAAACTCAGATCTGATACACTTTCAGACCCCAGCACTTTAAATTAAGATGTTCAAACTGTGTTTTCTAATATAAGAACTGGTCCCACATTGACAAAACGTTAGGCCAGCACCTGAGTCATTTGGATTTCTGACAGTACTTTATGTCCACAGCTCTCCTCAAACAAGCAGAGGTCATACTAGTTGCTGATCTGAATCTCCAGTGGTGAAACAGCAATCATCAGAATGACAAAAGAGTAAGGGAAAAGAAGCACATGCCTGCTCACAAAGCTTTGAATTATAAGGCACAATATGAAGTCTAAAACTGGCTATGGAGACTGGACTGATGGCTCAGTGGTTAAGAGCTCTGGCTCTTATTCCAAAGGATTTGGGTTTATTTCCTAGCACTTATGTGGCAGCTTACAACCATCTTCAAAGCTAGATCCAATGCCCTGTAGCCGGTCAGGCCACTAGGCACACTGGTGGTGCATAACATACACACAGGCAAGTCACCGTAAACACACACACACACACACGCACACACACCACAACAAAACCCAAATGTCTGTGGGTGAAAGACACCAGTTTTTGTAATAATCACAGTGGCACAGACCTAAATATTTTTCTAGGTGGCACAGGCCTCAGCATTGATCTGATGAAAGAAATCCCACCCCCAACCTGTTGCAGTTACACACGGCAACCCCAGCCACATAAGATCACCAGGCCTACCTCCTTCAGGTGTTAACTCACAGCAGTGATGTCAGTTCCAAGCAGTTTTAAATTCTGCCAAAACAGTTATGTGCAGAGTGGCAACTGCTTAAGAACACTTCACGTTTCCTACTGTGCCTGAAAGTTAATATTTTATAGGAGTCATCTCAATTTTAGCCTGTATTTCCAAGCTATCTCTTCACAAGTCCAGTCAAAATTTAATTAGTCGGCAGTCAGGCAGAAGAGTCCTTGCAATCCTTGCTTACTTTCAACAAAGCTGAATGTACTATACTGAGCATGTCTGCTTGGTTCAGTCAGCTCCATGGATAATATACTGCCATCCAAGCAAATGGACCTTCATATATACAACTGCACTGTATAACTTGAAATTTTTAACATAGTTTTGCTTTCTGAGTATGTGCATGTACCCTCAGGGGTAGAGATACCCAGCACAGAATTCACGTAGAAGTCAGAGGACAACTAGCAGAAGTCAATTCTCTCTTTCTACCACGTGGGTCCCAGAGATTGAGCTCAGGTCATGAAACACCTTTCCTTGTTCTTACTTGTATTTCAAAGGGGAGAAATACCCACACTTACTGGAATTTCAGATGTGCACTTACCACATCTACACTGTTATACCATTTCTTTTAAAGATATATAATTATTTGTTGGTTCTCCGATGCCAAGTATTTCAAGCAATGTGTTTAAGTGATACTCCTTTTAGTCAAAATGTAATGCAAGTCACCTTTAAACCAACTGAAACATTTGTACAATAATTTCTTGGGTTTTTTTTTTTGTTTGTTTGTTTTACTATTAATAGCTAAGTGGTGAAGAACACTTGCTGCTCTTGCAGAGGATCCAGGTTTGGTTCCTAGGGCCCACACAGTGCTTAACAACTGTCTATTCCAATGAACCTATCAATGCCTTTTTCTGGTCTTGGCAGGTTAAGAGGAACACATGAGGTGAACAGGCATGTGGGCAAACACTCACACACTTCGGTATTATTTATTTGTTCAATAGCTGTACTTACAAATTAGAAAGCAAAATGATAACAAACAAGCATGTTAAAAAGGAAGAGGCTAGCAAGTTGGCTCTGAGGGTAGAACATAATGCTAGGACGAATGACTCAAGTTTGATCCCTGGACCCACTTGCTGGAAAGAATCCACTCCTATAAATTGTCCTCTGACCTGTCCATGTGCACCATGGCATACCTGTGCCCACACACATCTGTACACAAAATAAAAAAGGCAGGCAAAAATTGATTTGGGGAATTATAGGTCAAAACATATGAAAATCAGGACAAGTCCAGGTGAAACAAGTCCTTCATGGTTATTTAATACCTTCCGGCTCATCCGTGGGGACATTCTGTTCTTGGTATGGTATTTTTTTGTTTTTACATTAAAACATACTGTCCATGTTAAGGTTCATTTATTTTCTAATCTAAAAGCATAAACAAACAAACTGAGTAATATTATCATTGGAAGACAAAGATGAAGCACCTACCAAACAGTGGTAAACCACATTGTATTTTCTCTGGGTCTGCGCATTTTTGCACCTGACTTAAGAAATACTGATATCAAATAGCAGGAAAAATAGCCGTAAGGAGTCAGTATATTCATGGTTTAAGTTGTCTAAATTTGAAGAACCACAGGCAATAACCACCTTACCCCAAAAAGGTACCAGAGACTTTCACTTTAGACAAATTTTCATGGAGAATGACAAATGGAGTTGGACCATGGTGGCGCACACTTTTAATCCCAGCACGTGAAAGGCAGAAGAGATTGATCTCTCAGTTCAAGGCCAGCCTGCTCTAGTTGCAGGACAGGCCTCCAAACTATGGAGAAACCCTGTTTCCAAAAGCAAAACCAAAAACCAAAACAAACAAACAAAAAACCAAAAAAAGGAATGACAAATGGAAGCAACTGTACCACAGACTGAATACACAGGCTGATCAGAACCTAGCCAAGCTTCTTTTAAGCCAGCATTATAGATATTTGCAAAATGAAAAAAAGCAAATTTATGAAAAGCCTTTTTAAAAGAAAATATTGCTTTTTCATTAATATTAAAAAGTAACACAACTGAATAGCTCTGTACCTATTTTTCTTTTTAAGTTTTATTCTAATCTTGTAAATGTCAGAGCATCTTGCCAAGAAAAACAATTCCTTAAGGGTCCTCGGTAATTTTAATTAAAAAGGAGAAACATTGAGTCAGATCAATTGGAAACCATCAGCTTGTAGCAACCACCTTCTTCTCTCTGGTGAAGGAAGACACCAGCAAAGAGACAAATAAATTCAGATAAATTCGGACTCACAACTCCAAATGCTTTCTCAAGAATAATACTGCAGTATTTTAGACACCAAGAATACACATCTCATTACCCATTGCTTCTCATATTCAATTTTACTCCAAGTTGAGAAGCTACTTAGTTTTATATAACTGCATCAAAAAATAACTTAGATAATGATAACAATTTAGCTCCTCTATAGATTATGCTAATGTTTGGCTTCAGTTAATATACTTTCCCCATTTTATCTTACCACCCAAGATCGTGCAGTTATGAGGCAGGAAAAGCAGTAGATATACATATATACACTTGTAAATATGTCAAAACTCTGACATGTTAAGGGACACAAGTCATCACTTCTTTTATATTATTCTGTGTGTCTAGAATCCTCCACCTATCTATGACGTTCACTGACTCTAATGCACACTTAGAAATAAGCCACAGCTTCCTAAAATTCGAGAGCTGCTTTCTACTCCATTAAGGATACAACGAGAGGGAAGGGCTATTTCAAAGAAGGAAGAAGACACAAAGAGCAGTGAAGGACAAGGGGAAGGGACAAGTAAAATGAACAAAGAAATACACATTAATGTATATTAATTAAATAGGCATAATGAAACCTATTATTCTATATGCTACCTAAAAAAACTAATTTAAAAATAGAGTATGCAAACTTATCCCCTCCTTCCACATCCTTACCTCCTCCCACGATTAAGTACTTGTTTACATCTTTCAGCCAAAACTATGAGGAAGTGGCCACTGTAGAAATTATATACAGGTAAGGCCTCAAGCAGCCTCAGCGTGAAAACCTGTTTGTGCAGAAAGCATTTCTGAGTCCTGAACCAATGGAAACACTTGTAAAGCTGTGACATCATAGATGTGTGTTTTAGCACTTCTGTTACTTGTCTTATCCTTGACAGATAAAAATGCCTTTGTTGCATAGCTACATACTTATAACTGTAAATGCCTCACATGTAGGGAGCACTCAATGAGTGCATTCACTTAAGGTGAAAGAGTAGAGAGGAGAGAAATATTAAATTAGAAAAGTTGCCTCTCAAATTAAATGAATTCACATAAAAATAACACTCTTTCACCACATCTGCTAATTTTATAGGTCCAAAGCTGGGTCTTAAAATGTTGTACTCCATTGAATAAACATGAAGGAAAAGACAACAGTCTACAATGAAACCAAAATAACAAAACATCAGGTTACTTCATAACTCAAAGCCAATTTCCTCAACCTTAAACTCTTGCCTGTCAGGTACTTTAGTTCCCAGTTAAAGCTTTTGTCTATCTTCTTCCTTTTCTCCTAAAACCACCTAGAAAACCCTACACTACAATAATTTAAAACCTAACTACCTCTCCGCTTAATAATTACCCCTATACAAGAAGCAAAGAAGTAGCTATCTCAAAGAGAAATTTTAAAGCAGTCCCTATTCTAAATTGAAAGGTGGTAGCGGATACTTAGCTTGTCAAAGTGCAATCTTCTTACTATACTCCAAAAAGTCCAAGACGTTGGATCACACCTATGACCCAGCACTCGGGGCTACAATGTGAGGCATAGCTCATAGGATTGTATGTGTGTATGTGTGTGTATGTGAAGGTAAAGACACTTGCCAGCAAACCTGACAACCTGAATTCAATTCCCGGGATACACACACACACACACACACACACACACACACACACACACACACGAGCATGTGCGCACACCTGGGGAGTGGGGGTAGTACTGGGAGCAAGTTCCACAATATATAATTCTCCTTCCAAGCATGAGGCCCTGGGTTCAGTTCTCAGCACAAGAAGAAAAGGAAAAAAGAAAAAAGAGAGGGAATGATTTAAAACTCAGCATCCCATTTCATTTTTTTAGACCATGCTTTAAAAATAAGCAGGAAGAACCTGTAGGGCACCCTCATTTAAACAGAGCAGGTCTCACTCTGCATCCTTAAAATGTGTCTCTCTCCCATTAACAGGCATGTGCATGCCATCCAGCACATGAAAGGGTATGTATGTGAAAAGATGAGCTCTATAAACACACAGCCCTGTCTTTGAAGCTCCATGCTTTTAAGAAGTTATGGTTGCCAGACACAGTCTTAGCTCTAAGGGAAATTTAGATCAAGTTTAGACTTGAACAAAAAGTATACAAAAAAAAAAAAAAGGCAGAGGAAAAACAGACATGGAAAATTAGCAACTAAGATGCAGTCACAGAAGAAAACAAACTGTTTAGATAGAAATAACAGCAATTCATTCACAGATGGACAATAACTGTAAAGGTGATGTTATGAGAAAAATAAATATTCTCCTAACTACATGGAACCTAGACCGCACATATAATGCATACTTAAGCAGGTCTGGGCTATACATCGAGTAGTAAGAAATCACAGCAAACAATTTGAGCAGGCACCTCTCCTCAATGGCCAAGATTATAAAAGAAACAAGAGGGCAAGCACTCAAAGAAATAAAATGATTTTTAAAAAGAAAAAAAAAAAAAAAAAAAAAAAAAAAAAAGAAGCAACCCAGGTCTCTACACACGGGGCGTCTGTGTGTCTGCTTGGTGCTTGTGTTCGAAGAAAGGCAGTTTGGGACGCAACTGGATCTTTGTTCATGTGCAACAGGCGCTGGGGTACTTACCGTGCCCGGTTCTCTGTCTGCTCCCGAGGTTACCAAGAAACGCACAGACACGCCCGTTCAGACACAGAGGCAAGAACAGAAATAAAAAAAGGGGGGAATAATTAGAACACAGGCCCCAGGCAGTTTTAAAAATGGCTTTATTTATATAAGTCATTGCACATTCCTAATACAGTGATTTCCTGAAAATTACAGTATTTTGTAAACATAAGATTTACAGTTTAACCATACACAAAGCCTATTTTTAATTTCTTGACAGAATAAATTACTTTTCTTCAAAAAATTAGTCAAGTGCAATTTGCCCAATATTTAATGCATACTAGGATTAAAGCCTACAAAACTAGTAACAGATGCAACTGTCAAGCCTTTCATTTGAACACATTCACTTTCAAATTTAACTTCTTATTTCGCCCCATTTAACAAACATCACTTTCTTTGAAAATTACCCAATTAAGCAGTTAACAGTTCTCCATAATATGGTACAGGCCACTGGCATTAAAAAGGCAGTTACCAAGATGTCAGGATGCCTGCAGGCTAGCAAGACAGAAAAACCCACAGCTGCCCACAGCAAACCTTGAAGAGTGGCAGGGTGAACTGAGTGTCAGTGGAAAGCTTTTCGACAGCTCCTGTTCTCTCACTGTTTGCTCTCTGTGTGGGGCTGGGGCTTTCCACAGCGAGGCACAGCTCTGCAGCACTGTCTGAGTATGACAGCAAAGCCTAATCTGGCTTGCCCAGCCTCTCACCTCTGTGGCGTTCTGCATCGTGGTGTTTCTTGTCATCTTTTATTGCCAAGTGAGACTGCCCACTCAGAGCACTAGACAGCGCTAGAAGGCTGGCACTGCCCCCAAGGGGCGGGATGCCTGGAGGCTGAAGTCCTGAAGGGTGAGGCGTGAGAGGTACTGGGGGTCCATGGCCATGAGAGAGATGCTGAGCTTGCAACTGCTGCTGCTGTTGGCAGTGGTTGGAGAAAAAGAAGAGGACGAAGGGCAGAAAAAGGAAGAACAAAAGAAGGAAAAGGAAGAAGAGGAGGAAGAGATGAGGTAGAAGAGCAGAAGAAGTAAAAGCAAGAAGAGGAAGAAGTGGAGGAGGAACAGGGGGAAGAAAAGGAGGAAGAGAAGAGGTGGAAGAGGAGAAGAAGGTGGTGGTGGTGGTGGTGACAGAGAAACCATCCAGGAGAAAATAAGAAATAACAGAAGATGTAAGAAAGAATAGAAGTTGGACATAGAGAAGGGAATGGAGACAGAGGTAGGAAAGAGGAAATGAGGTTAGTGCTTTTAACTCATCAAAAGTTTTTGCCCATCAGTACTCATCCCCCAGCCAATCCCAAAATCTAAGCGTAGAGTCTACACCTGCCACTTTATATTGTAACCAACCTGGACAATAAAACTTTATTATTAGGCAAGTCCGGCTACTTTAAAAGATGGATGTGCAAATCTCTTCTACATTCTAAGTGCCATTATGTCACTGAATCTAAACTGTACACTGATTCTGAGTTTGCTGAAGTTCATCAGGGAACATAGGTATCCCACAAGGAAGTAACTACACTATTTAGAAAATGAGTACATTTTATCCAACATTAACTATCACAATGATGCCATGAGTAAAAGTCAGAACCCAGAAAGCAGGAAGTGCTGGCATTTGGAAGACGCCCTGCACTTGTGTCCTTAACTCAGCAAGCCCTCTGAGAACTGTAAGGAAGCAATGGTATCCCCACTACTCAGAGCAACCAAGCACCATGGGCTGGGAACTCGCTGAGGTTCAGTAGCGTGAAAAAGTGTCAGTGAGCGCTGCACTTGCACCCAAACTACTCTACATGGTACCTACTCTTCTGACTGCTACAAGAAACTCTGCAGCCAATTTTTTTATAATCCTTCCACCTAAGCCTTCTTCCTGAAATCCAGCCCCACAAACCTCTTCTACGTTAGAGAACAAAGTGCTGAGACTAAGAGGCTGAAACCCTGAGAAGTAGTTTTTGACTGCAGAGATCTAGAGAACCCCAGGTGCTCCCATTCTCAGGTTCTTTTTTCCCTCTTCTAAGGTCCACTTGGCCTCCACCTAACCCACTCCAGAAGTTATAAACTTGTCCATAAGAAACCATTCTCTTGTTCTCATGTATTACACTTAAACAAATATACAAGAAGTAGCAGTGAACCATCTATCTGGATGTGTCTCAGCTCTCCAATGTAGACTTTGTTTTTGACAGTAAAAACAGTTAAATCTCAATGTCTACGGTTTAATGTTAGAAAATGCTTAAGATTCTAATCCG
The DNA here is from genome assembly GCF_000317375.1 of Microtus ochrogaster. Taxonomy (NCBI): domain Eukaryota; kingdom Metazoa; phylum Chordata; class Mammalia; order Rodentia; family Cricetidae; genus Microtus; species Microtus ochrogaster. Next base: position 10,713,197 of record NC_022016.1, read on the forward strand.
TATTGATTTCTCAAGATGGAACTGCTTGTTTATTTACTGCCTCCTCCTCACTGGAATACACAGGAACACTGAACTCACAGCTTCCACCCACACCAGAAATCCATTTAATTCCATTTCAGATGTGCTTCCTACCCTCAAGAATAAACAAAAAGCAAAATCTTAAGCACTGGAAACCAGTGATTTTACAGTAAATCTTCAACCACTCTCAGCACCCTTAAAAATCTTCAGGAGCCCACCTTCTTTTCAAACTGCCACTCCTTACTAAGAGAATTAGTTTTAATTAGAGGGGTAAATGGAAAACGGGTGAGGTCTAAGTAGACACATTAATAGCATTCTTGGAAATTATTTATAAATTACTCATTCTCCCCTTGAGCTCACAATCACAGTTTCTTAACATGTAAAATCACCTTCCCGTTATCCAAAAGACACTAATTCTTGCTCTGTCACCTTTTCAGAGCTCGGCAGCAGTGAGACATAAAACTGAAGAAGCTGGCAGTAGCATCGCGGTCCAGTAGGCATGCTCATTAGCACTTAATTAGAAACGAGACACCTGCCACAAGAAATATGCTTGGAGGAGGATGAAGAGCAGGTCTGCCCTACTAGCAATTACTATCATTACGTGGCGAGCACGAGCCACGTCCAGCTTCGAAGAAGCAGTGAAGCAAACACAAGCCCACCACGGGTCATTAGGCACAGCATTGATTAGAGGGAAAGAGACTGCACAGAGCGGAACAGACAGCCACAGCATGACACCCCTTTCCATCTACAAACTTGCAGGATGAAACCAATGGCTAAGGACTCAGAGACAGGATTTTAGTTGGTAGCAAATCTGTGGTAGGAAACAAGTACGACATACACACTGTAAAGACTTTCTCCCCCAAAATCCAAGCTAACTTTAAGAACAACAACAAAAAAAACCCCTAAAAAGCAGATTATAATACACTATTAAAGAGGGCTCATCTACTTAACCATGAACTTTGTCATAGCTGTGAAGTAGTTCTGTGGTTAAACCGAAGAGTTGGGGTAATGACGATCAATGGGAGTATTCAACAGACTAACTGGCCCCAGAAACCTCCCACTTCTACCCTGTCCTATTTTCTCCAGGCCCTGCAAAACCAGTTGTCTGTTACCTAGAAGTAACTGGACTCATCCATCCTTGGCTTAGGAAACAGTGGCCTGTACCATATTATGGAGAACTGTTAACTGCTTAATTGGGTAATTTTCAAAGAAAGTGATGTTTGTTAAATGGGGTGAAATAAGAACTCTATACTATATAGAGGAACAAAACAAACAGTGTGGTGTACAGCTGTCGTTCTAAAGCAGAATATTTCTTATAAATAAAATTACATAATTTATAAAAGCAAAATATTATAAAGTAGTAAACCTGAAGAACAAAGAAAGAGATGGGTCACAGCCATCAAGACACTCTAGGCTCCAAAACCTTGAATGTATGCCTCTCATCTGCCTCTTGAGCCAGAGTAACATTGACGTTCATTATCCCATCTGAGTTCTCACCTATGGTAGGGTGTGTAGGCACTGGGCTCAAAGAGATATATGACGCAGTGCTCAGAGTTACAAGCACTAAGACCTTTTCAGCTACCTAAAAACAAGGCCAAGTTCACATTTGTAGCACAAGGAAAAAGAAGGCAACCTCCTTCAAAGACAACTGTGCTTTTCTCCCAGTGTAGCCAAGATGAATGCTCTTGAAATTACACAATTCCATGTACTCAGTAGTCATAAATTCACTTTTACCATGGAGCCCAAGGCAGGGATAAAGACAATCTAGTTCTTTGGTTTCATGAGCACACATCTTCTCAGATGCACTTCTTAATGCTTGTTCCTGTATCCCTGCTCTCTTCCAAGGAGACTTGTAAAAGGCAATCCAGTTCCCAGACACAGCACTGGCCTTTCTTTTAAAAGAAGATAATACTGGAAAAGTAAAGGACTAAGATAAAATATTTATTAATATAGAGGGCTTATATCAGAATAAGTTAATATAGAAAGGCAGCCCACACCTGACTCCATCTCTTATTAAAGGAACATTTTCTCTCAACAAAGTTTCCAGAGCAAAAGCAGCAATACCATTTAAAAACATGTCTTAGGACAAATACAATATTGGCATTGCTAGACAGCCACATAATAGTTCTACCATTTAGAAAAATTTTTATGCACCTGCCCTCCCCAGACTCAAATGTCATCTGTCACTTTTTTCAACACGGCAGCAAGGATGAGATAATTCAAACTCCTACCCAGACATTACTATTTAAAAAAAAAAAAAATCAGACCTTTAAGTTGAGGTTTATACTATATAGAGGAACAAGACAAACAGTGTGGTGTACTGCTGTCGTTCTAAAGCAGAATTTTAAAGCCTGGAAGTCAGGCTTAATGGTAGAGGGAAGCCTGGCAAGCTCATGCCTATTCATTCAATCTCCAACAGTGCAAACACATACAAGATGTTTTTGAAGAGGATGGTTTTTCTAAAATAGCACATTCCTCTTGCTATCACCCAAGACCAGTGGTTCTCAAACAGAGCAACTTGACAGGCACATCTGGAGACATGGGCAAACAGAAGGTGAGTGCTACTAGCATCCTGTGTCTGAAGAAAGATGATGTTAAACATCCTTCAATGCACAGTGCGCTCTCAGAAGACAATCAGGGGGACCAAAATGTCACCAGTGCTGAAAGAAAGTGGTCACTGTTGTTTTCCACCTACTATTACCTCCAAAGTGATTCTGCAAATCGCCATTTAAAACATTAATGCTTTTCAATACTCAAGCATTAACTATCACTACCATGCAAGTCTTTTGTCATACCTCAAAAACCAAAAGACCTGGGAGTTGTCAAGATAGCTCAGTGGGTAAAGGCACCTGTAAGCAAGCCTGGTGACCTAAATTCAATTCTAAGAACCAATGTAAGGGTAGAAGAAAAAAACCAACACTACAAACCTTCTGACCTCCCCTAGAGCTAATAATTCATGCACCCCACCACACATACTTCATGAACACAGCAGCCACCTGACAGACAGGGCACATTCACAGCAAGCTAGGGCAAGATAAGATGCCAACCTGGGCTACACAGGAAGACTTTTCTCAAAAACAATAACCAATAAATAAACTAAGGGCCAGGAATGTAGCTGCATCCCTAGCACTAAATAAAATATGATGTGATAAGGCATTTGAAAAGACAGAATGTTTAGATATTTATGTTTCTTCTTCACTAAATGCTAAGTTCTCTGTGAGCCTTGGTATCACACACACAAACACACACATGCACACACACGCACAGGATAAACAGGTTTATAAAAAGAAAATCTGCTTTATAAAGCTCACCTTCCTAACAACTTGAAAATTCAAACAATAAAGAAGGGAAGATAAAAAAGACCATCATAAAAGGGAGCACCCAGAAAGCTTCCAGAGTGTCTGACATCTAGAAAAAAGTCATGTGAAGTGTCAATCTCTGACTAAACGAATTGGGAACAGGCTGAGTGAGAGACAAAAGCAAACCAAACCCTGCATTAAGGATCCTGGAAACCCACAAGAAATAACGTAACTTCATGTTCACGATGCTATTAGAATCTGGCTATATTAGCCATGCTATAAAGAACCTGGCTGTGCTGCTAACATGTGGAACTATATTGCAGTGGTGTATGTAGCCATTGGCACTTTGGTTCTAAATCATAAGTGCAATGGAGTACATCACTACAGAGCTACCCAGAAAGGTCACAAACTATGGAAAAACTCAAAACTCCATGCTACCACTCACCAGATTCCAGAAATTTAATTCATTTTACAAACCCAGGAAAATTCATGTAACAAAATAATATTTAACCCAACTGGACTGACAGCTCCTCAGCTGGCATCTCCATGCCAAAATTATAGCAAACAGCACTGACAACAATATGTAGGGGTAAACTGTTGTAAAGAAGACAAGACGTGGTAAGTGGTATTGCTGAACTCTATAGAATATTCTTCCTTAGTTTTTAGTTCTCTGTTCTTTTAAACACTTAGTTCTTACCTTGGGGATGTAGAGGACAGAAGAAAACAATAAATTTGTTCAGTACATAATCAAGTGCCTGTCTGGCAGCAGTGGCATCAAGGCCACTAAAGGAACTGTCTAAAAACTTCCTATTACATGAATGGCTTTTCTTTATAAGAGGAATAAGGATGACAAACAGAAAGAAGCTGCTTACTGGGGCCAAGAAATCTCCAGCCACTCCAGCCACTTGTAAACAATAAAATAAAGTAGTAATGCACTAGGGGGCCCAGAAAAAGACATGGGAGAAAATACCTATGAGCCATACATCTGAACTTAGCTTAACAAGAAACAACAATTTAACAAACACGAGGAACTCTCAAAAGATGAGTCATCAAGAAAATGTAAAAAGGCTTCCCATTGCGTCATCAGTGCCCAGTCTGATGAGTATGAGAGGCACTGAGATGCCTGTCAGGATGGAGATAGCAAAAAAAAAAAAAAAAAAAAAAAAAAAAAAAAAAAAAAAAAAAAAAAACCAGACCAGTTTTAATAAAAGGTATAGAAAAGTGAACCTATGTGTTGCTAGGAATCTACACTAGCAACTTCGTTATAGAAAACACAGGGCAGCTTCTAAAAAAGTAAAGTTAAAAACAGAACTTCCATGTGATGCAGAAACCCTACTCAGAGATATACCTGAGGGAAACAAAATTTTCTCAGAGACATCCGCACTTATATGCTCACTACAGTATCATTCCCAACAGCTAAGATAAACAAACAACTGAATTCACCAACACGTGAATAGACAATGAAAATGTGATACACACATAGTCTTGGAAAAGTAGCAAACACAGTGAGGTATAATGGCCCAGGCCCCTAATTCCAGCACCCAAGGTTAAGGCAGAAGGATCACAAGTTCTAGACAGCCTGGGTTACTGAAGCAAAATCCTGTGTCAACCAAAGCAAACCCAGGAAATCCAACCATTTATAACAACATGGGTGACTCTAGAAGGCATCACACTATCTGAAATAAATCCAATTTTAAAAAAAAAATCAGCCAAATATAAATGACTACATATGTATTTATTTATATACAGTGTCTTGGACAAACCAATTGATGGCCACTAAGTGTTAGAAGACATGGGAAGTCAATGATAATAATACAAGGCTTTGTTCAGTGGTGATCAAAATATTTTAGAAAGAAATATTAGTGGCTGAATATACTAACTAACGATCTGTATAACAAAAGTGGTCAATTTAATGTGAACTGTATCTCAATTAAAAAAA